>NC_081564.1:31685440-31910834 GCF_022355385.1 Mustela nigripes | reverse complement strand
AGGAGAAGGAGAAGGAGAAGGAGAAGGAGAAGGAGAAGGAGAAGGAGAAGGAGAAGGAGAAGGAGAAGGAGAAGGAGAAAAAGCAGCAAGATTATTCCTCTTCAGGGTCACCATGATTTTTTTACATAGAAAAATTCTGAAAAATCTACAAAACAACTAATAAGTGAATTAAGGAAGGTTTTGGACTACAAGGTTTATAGACAAAAACCAACTGTGTTTTCATAGAACAGCAGCAGAGAATTGGAAATGGAATTTTTAAATATATATCTGTAGGAAAACATAATCTCTAAGAAATGGAAGCAGGGATGGATTTAACAAAAATGATGTAAGATGCCTTCACTGAAAACGACCTAAATAAATCAAGGGCTATATGGTGTTTATGAGATAGAAGAATCGATATTTTCACGATGCTTGTTCTTCCTAAATTGCGGGGGCTGGCAAGTCTGAAATCTGCAGGGCAGACCAGCAGGCTGGAGCCCCAGGCAAGAGTTGATGTTGCAGCCTAAAGCCAAAACCAGTTTTCTCTGAGAATTTCCTCTTCTTTGGGGTGTTGGAGGGGGCCAGTCATTTTCTTTTAAGACCTTCAACTGATTGCACGAAACCCACCTCCATTATGGAGAGTAATCTACTTAACTCAAAGTCTACTTATTTAAATGTCCATCTCACCTTAAAAATAGGCTCACAGAAACACCCATACAGGTGTTTGGCACATACTGGGTATCTGGCCTAGCCAAACTGACACAAAATTAACAGTCATACATACCTTTATTAGAAATGGATCATAAATCTAAGCCTCAAAGCAAAAATTAGAAACAGGAGAAAAATCTCTGTGACCTGCTGATAGACAAAGATTTATTAGGAAATTTTCAAAAACACACAAAAAACATAAAAGAAAAAAGCAAAGGTTAATGGGAATTTATCAAAATTTAAAACTTCTGGTCTTTGAAACACACCATCAAGAAAACTAAAAAGCAAGCCACAGAATGAGAGAAAACATTCACAAGCCAAGGTATCTGACAATGGCCTTGTATCCAGAACACATAAAGATCCCTTATAATTCAATGAGAAGAATTCAAACAACTCAGGTGTGAACAAAAGAATCAGTCATTTAACCAAAAAATTATATATAACTGATCGGTAAGCACATGAACGATTCTCCATGTAATTTGTCATCAAGGGAAATGAAAATTCAGTTCACAATGAAATATTACTACAAACCCATTAAAATAGCAAAAGTCAAAAAGACTGGCCATAGTAAGTGCTGGGGAGAATGCAGAACAATTGGACACTCGTGGTAGAAAAATAAATGGGTACCTTGGAAACTGTTGGGCAGTTTCTTTAAAACTTAAACATAGGGGCACCTGGGTGGCTCAGTCGGTTAAGCATTTGCCTTTGACTCAGGTCATGATCCCAGGTGGGATCAAACCCCACATCAGGTTCCCTGCTCAGCGGAAAGCCTGCTTTTCCCTCTGCCTGCTGCTCCCCCCACTTGTGCTTGTTCTCCCTCTCTCTGACAAATAAATAAAATCTTAAAAAAAAACAAACAACTAAACATATACCTACCATACTATATTGAACATATACCTGCATGTTTACCAAACAGAACTGATAATACATGAAACAAGTACTTGTACACTAACCTTCATAACGGCATTATTTGTGATAGCCCGTGAGTGGAAACAACCCAAATCAGCGGGTGGCTGGGCCAACAAGCTGTGGCAAAAATATCCAAACAGTGGGCTCCTACACAGAAGGAGGAAAATGCAGTGCCACAGTATGGGTGAATCTCAAAATCGTTACCCTGAGTGAAAGAAGCCAGACGTGGAAAAGTACAGGCTATGTGATGTATTCTAGAAAGTGCAAACTAACGGGTTGTGCCAGAAACTAGATCAGGGACTGCCTGGGGCCGAAGATACAGAGATGGCAGACTACAGATGGGCATCATTTGCAGTGACTGAAAGGTTCTCTTCGTGTTAGGGTTAGTGGCTTCACGGGTATGAACAATTGTCGGAATTCATCAAACGGCACACTGCTCAACACACCTCAGTGAAACCATAGCCTTCTGGGCAGCGACGTGGTAATGGCTACATAATGCGATGAGGGTAGTCACACTTGTGAGCCAAGCAAAATGTATAAACTGGTCACACCCCTAAGGTGTACACCTGAAACTAACATGGTGTGTCAAATATACGTAAACAAATAAATAAATGAATGAGTAAATGAAATGCAAGTTAACCATCAGTAAATAACAGCATGGACTTGTATGAGATTTTTCTTCTCTGTTGCTTTTTTTCCACCCTCTCCCCTTGGCAATCAGGAAGGGGAACAGGGAGTATCCATTTATCAATGCACTTGTGATGCATAACAAACCACCCCAAAAATGACAGACTTAAGACAACTAGGGTTGTTTTGTTGTTGTTGTTGTTGTTTATTTATTTATTTATTTATTTATTTATTTATTTGACAGATAGAGATCACAAGTAGGTAGAGAGGCAGGCAAAGAGAGAGAGGAGGAAGCAGGCTCCCCGTTGAGCAGAGAGGCCGATGTGGGGCTCGATCCCAGGAACCTGGGATCATGACCTGAGCTGAAGGCAGAGGCTTTAACCCACTGAGCCACCCAGGTGCCCCACAAGTAGGGGGTTTTTTTTAAATATATTTTATAGTTGTCTTTTCATGTTCAAAGTAAGATTTTTGTCAAAAGATAACAGACTATGAAGGCAGATATTTAGACACTAAAAACAATACCCATCAACTCGTTAACTGTGTTCCCTAAGAGCAGATGATCTTCAGTGGAGTAGTTCCGTGGTCTTTTCTCCCCTCCTATTTTATTTGGAAATGTTCTAATTTTTGGAAAAGTTGATAGCTTTGCCGAGGATACACCGGCATGCTTGCTACATTTTTACTAGATTAAAACAACAGGTTCTTGGGCTCACAGTCGTACTGGAACAATGATCTGGCCAAGGCTGACCTGCTGCTCTTGCTCATTGGCCGCAGGGGAAGTGTAGGTGGGGGCTGGCTGGGCTTGGGCCTCTCTCCTGTGTCTGGCTGGTGTTGGGAATGCCCAGGAGGACTGGATCCTTGTCTATCACCATCCAGCAGGATAGCCAGAGCTCTTTACATAACAACCGTTCCAAAAGAAGCAAGACTATGAGATCTTTGAGGCCTGGTTTCTAACTTGTATAACATATAACTGCTATAACATTACCTCCATTGGATGCGATCGGCAACAAAGCCAACCCCAAATTGGTTGGGAGGGAGCGATGTGGCGATAAGCGGGGTAAACTCTATCTCTTGATAGGTCATCACTCTTGAAGTCTACCGTACTCAACCAAGAGGTGGATAATGGACTAATTCTCTAAAATGTTTGGGGTCCCCAGCCTCACCCATCTCTTCAGGCTGTGTCCTCAGCCAGCTGATGGAGTCCTAGATCGCAGACAGGCCCTGTCCCCCACCAGGGTAAGGGCTCTAGGGCATCCATGATAATAAGTGCCCGTTAGGTACTGGGCATTCTGCTTGGTATTTTGCATCCATTCCTCCTAAACCCTTTAAACAATAACAGGAGATGTTCCCATTCTACAAATGTAACTCACAAAAGTTAACACCTACGATTTAACCTCGAAAGGTTTTTCCAGCTCGCAAAGGTAAATAACAAGAGACCCAAGTAGGACAGGGACACAGAACTCAAACCTGGTTCTGTCAGACTCCTGGGCCTTTTGTCTCTGACATTACCCACGCTGTTCAACGGCTCCGAGAAATAGTAAACATTTTCATTTTTTAGAACAAAACTAACGACGGAAAACATCCAATTTTCCCTCATAGAGTCGAAGAAGTTTCAGAACATCCCTCCAACACATACACACACACACACACACACATCCCTTGGAGCACCTGGTAATATTTTTTAAATCTCTTTAGTATTTATTATCTGGGAAGGACAGTTTAGAGTGATGAGTCACTGGTCCATCTCCCAGGGTTTAATAATAGCAAAACCTGCTGGAAGTTAAAAAGGGATCGGGAGGACAGTGAAGGTGGATACAGGGTTGCTGAGGGGGATTTCGACCAGATGGCAAGGCCATGCGCCTGAGAAATGCTTGTCTTCTTGTCCTCTTACTTCAGTGTACTTTTATATCCTAAGCCATCTATCTAGCAGGAACTAATACCCAAAGGCCAATTTCTGCTTTTAGGATCAGAATGAAAGATAAGGAAGTTCTTTATGGTGTCCTTTGGAGGATGTGGTTATTCGGTTTATGAACAGATGAAAAATAATGAAATGTCAGGAACCGTCCCTGTAGACTGGCCCGGGGGAACAGCCTACACGTGAAGAGAGGCAGGGAAGAAGTTTAAAGGACTATTTAGCGCCCCTGGCCCGCCAGCAGGCCACGAGCCTGGGAGCGCTTCAGTTATCCGTGATCAGCCATCTGCTGATTCTTGGAACCTCCTGAGGCTCCACAGTGTCCCATGCTAAGATTTTACTATCTCATAACATTATAGACAAGAATCTTGGAGTGGCAGGCCCGGATATGAAATTGCAGTTGTTTGTGTAAAGATACTCCCCAAATATCTTCTGCTAGCCCCAGGATTTCCTCCTGTAGATAATATGCTACAGGTGTTACAGGTTTCTGAAAGCAGAAGTGAACCCAAATGAAAACCATTCACATTCACATTTGCCAAAAAAAAAAAAAAAAAAAGCCTTTCTCTTCTATCATATACTGAATTTTAAAATTTGGTTTTCAGAATGAGAAAAATAAATCTGATTTTGAAAATAGGAAAAAAAAAAAAGAAAAGAAAATAGTATGTCTTGATTCAGAATGGATGTAAAAAAAGAAAATCATTTGCCATTCAGAATCAGGTCTCCAAAAAGACCCAGAAGACAATAGAAAAGTAGATACATTGTTGGTTAGTCCAGCCTTAGCTAATTTAATTCTCACAACAACTTTATGAGGCAGGGGTGATTATTCTTACTATTCAGATGAGGATTTAAGTACTTTGTTCTCTTGAAGGTCATGCAGACGGTGATGGGGAAAAGCCAGAATTCAAACTCAGGACAGCATGACTCCAAAACCAAGCTATTTTCACCTCCGAGAAAGAGATTAAAAGTAATACCAACTCCAGGAACGTAGGGAGTATCCAACACAGACTCTGAAGCTACTTCAGGGAAAATTTAGGAGGCAGAGTTAAGGCGAAGCCCACCTTGGAATTGCTGCATTTCCATGGCTAATTTAGCCCAATTTCTGGCCCAAGATAAAACTTCCCAGGCCCTGCCAGAGTGGCCAGGATCTTCAGCAGGAAATTTCCACAAGCTGTAATGTAGCTAAGAAACATCTCTCCATGTCAGTCCTGACCGGTCTCTGGTGAGTATTTTATTTTCCATTGCAGTGATCCTCAAAGTGGGGGCCCCACACCAACAGCATCAGCATCACCTGCGAGATTGTTAAAAAGGGAAGTTCTCAGGCCCATCCCCCAGACTTACGGAATCAGAAGCTGTGGGGGTGAGGCAGGGAGAGGAGTGCTCTAATAAGCATTCCTGATGATTATGTTTAGTCCTGAAGTTTGAGGACTACACCCAGTGCATAGCCCCTGTGATTCTCTCAACAGATAATGGTTGTTTTTGCTACAGGACGATTTGAGTGCTGTAAGTGTCCTCAGGTCAGGAGTCATAAGTAGCAGCCTCGGGAGCAGCGTGGACAGAGGCCTCTCAAGTGTCTGGGCAGGAGGCCCTCACCAGTCACAGTGACTCAGGCTTTGCACTGTGCCTCAGCTCTAATCCCACTTTCCTGAGCTCCCTCCCTCAGTGAGCTAATTTTTATTCCGAACATTTAGATCCTTTTAGGGAATTGTTTTCAACCTCCTAAATGTTAATTTGATCGAGATTGTGTTTGTATCCCTTGGTGAAATTATGCCATTTTTTCCTTCTAATTTTCCTGCCTACCTGCGTGCAGCAAAGATGGCGTCTGCTTACAACAGAGGCTCGAAGTGAGAGGCAGACATAGGTCCAAGTTGGCCTGAGGACTCAGGAGCCTCTGGAGATGGATGCCCTTCCAAAGATAAACTCAAGTCCCCCAACCAAATGTCAGCGATGTGCTTCCATTCTATGTCATGATGGAGGCATTGACCCTGGGAGAGAGCTGCTCACCAGAAGTACACCTTCCTTGAGTCACTGGTAGTCAGGTTAGTGACAGGGGAAAGCCAGACCCTTCAGGGAGGGGCCTGAGGCCCAGGTGATATGGGCAGCATCTCATCTCTGGCCTGCCCATAACTTGTTCATCATGAGTAGGTGTTTTCCACTATCCTTTTTCTTAAAGTTTTTGTTTAAATTCCAGTTAGTAAACATATAGTGTATTATTTTTAAGGTATAGAATTTAGCGATTCAGCACTTCCATACGACACCGAGAGCTCAACATGACAAGTGCCGTCCTTAATCCCCATCACCTGTTTAACTCATCCCCCAAGCCCTCTCCCCTCTGGGGATGATTACTTTGTTCTCTATAGTTAAGAGTCTGTTTCTTGATTTGCCTATCTTCCCCACCCCCCACGCTCATTTGTTTCTTAATTCCACATATGAGAGGAATCGTATGGTATTTGTCTCTGACTTAGTCAGCAAAATTTTAGCTCCATCCATGTCATGGCAAATAGCAAGATTTCACTATTTTATATATATATATCTATACACACACACACACACACACACACACGTGTGTGTGTGTGTATAAAATCTGTCTTCTTTATCCATTCACCAATCAATGGACATATGGGCTCTTTCCATATAATGCTGCTGTAAACTTCAGAGTGCATGTATCCTTCCGAATCTGTTTCTGTATCCTTTGGGTAAATACCTAATAGTGCCATTACTGGATTATAGGGTAGTTCTATTTTAACCTTGTGAGGAACTTTCATACTATTCTTCAGAGTGGCTGCACCAGTTTCCTTGCCCCTGTTCAGACACATTTCCCATTAACATCCAGCTTCTCGTGTTTATCTTTGTGAACAACATAGTTTCACCAAGGATATGTTGGGATTTCAGTAACTACTTGAGAAAAAATTTGAAAATCATGTAAGAGACACTTAATAACAGAAGTGGAATGGGCTCTCTTAACATCCAAGAGTTACCGTGCTTTCATTGACATGAAGAAGCTTCAAAAACAAATTTAGAGTCATAAACTATCTTTTTTAAAATTTTAATTCCAGTAGAGTTGGCATACAGTAATATTAGTTTAAGGGGGACAACATAGTGAATCAACACTTCCATACAATACCCAGTGATCATCATGGCAAGCGCCTTCCTTAAGCTCGGTCACCTATTTTACCCATCCCCCCTGTGGTAACCATCAGTTTGTTCTCTATAGTTTAGAGTCTATTTCTTGGTTTATCTCTTTCTCTTTTTTCTCCTTTGCTCATTTGTTTTGTTTCTTAAATTCTGCATAGGAGTGAAATCATATGGTATTTATCTTTCTCTGACTTGTTTCTCTTAGCATAATACTCACTTAACTTCATCCATGTCCTTGCAAAGGACAAGATTTCATTCTTTTGATGGCTGAGTAATATTCCATTATAGATATATATACCACCTCTTCTTTATCCCTCATCCATTAATGGACACTTGTGCAGCTTCCATAACTTGACTGCTGTAGATAAAGCTTCTATAAACATAACGGTGCTCACATGTATCCCCTTAAATCAAAAACAATCTTTGCAGCACCTGGGTAGCTCCAGCTCTTGATCTCAGCTCAGGTCTTGATCTTGGGATTGTGAGTTCAAGCTTCACATTGGGCTCCATACTGGGCATGGAGATTACTTTAAAAAAACAAAAGCAAAAACAAAATTACCTGTATCTTTAAGAGATTCCTTGACTAGGTCAGGCACCAACCTTGTTCATTTTGTCTTCCCAAAGCCATTTCTCTCCTCTGTACCTTCCCCCTATCTTCAGCTCTGTCTCCCCTTTCTAATTCAGTTCTATCTCAACATCTCTTAAGTCTCTTGAGTCACTTTGACTGTCCCTTAAAGCCAAACAACTCGACAGGGAGCCCATACAAGTAGACTTTAACCCATGGGCTAGGTCAAAATTAAGAGGCATCATCTAGGACTTTTCTAAGTGTAAAGAAGGTAAAACAAAAAATGTACTGAGAAATCCAGAATAGTCCTAGAGTTAAAATCCTGATTGCCAAATACATCAAGTAGTCTCATGCTGGCAGCCCCCCCCCCCCCACAGAGGTGAAATTCTGGATGGGAAAGTTTCACTGTGATCATGCTGTCGAAGTGATCAAGGACAGTGGTTCCATGGAGTGGCTAATCAGTTCAATAAGGTTGTCAAAATAGACTGGCTTCCTATGGGTAACATAGGATTATAAACCTGTAGAGATTGACTAAGGTCTTTATTCTTGTAAGCAGGGAACCGATGAAGCCACTGAACAATTAAAAAACAGATTGTTCCGCATATTTCTAAAGCACTGAGCACACATTTCAATGCCAAAGTGACCACCTCTCAGACTTGGCTGTCTGTAAAGTAGACAAATTAAAACTTGAAATTGGAGATTTAATTGAACAAGTTAGAATGGTAAATAACTCCTTTGTTTCAACTCTGGCATCTGAAAGAATATTTTGAAAGGGTAAGAGATAATCAACTGATGGATGGATTAAGGAGAAGTGATTTTATATATATACAGTGGAATGTTACCATCAAAAAGAATGAAATCTTGCCATTTACAACAATGTGGATGGAACTAGAGTGTATTATGTTAAGTAAAATAAATCCATCAGCGAAAGACAAATACTTTATGATTTCACTCATATGTGGAATTTAAGAAACAAAACAGATGAACATAGGACAAAAGGGAAAAGAGAAAGAGAGAGAAGCAAACCATAAAAGACTCAACTATAGAGAACAAACAGGGTTGATGGAACAAACAGTGTATGATGGGTATTGGGGAGGGTACCTGTTGTGATGAGTTCTAGGTGTTGTATGTAAGTGATGAATCACTAAATTCTACACCTAAAACCAATTTTACCATTTATGTATAATGGAATACTACTCAGCCATCAAACGGAATGAAATCTTGCCATTTGCAGCAATGTGGATGGAACTAGAGGGTATTATGCTAAGTGAAATAAGTCAGTCAGAGAAAGACAAAGATCACATGATTTCACTCAGGTGAAATCATATGTGGAATTTAAGAAACAAAATGGAGGAACATAGGGGAAAGGAAGGAAAAATAAGGTGAAAACAGAGGGAGACAAACCCTAAGTAAGAGACTCTTAACTCTAGGAAACAAACTGAGCATTTTGCTGGAGGGGAGGTGAATGGGGGGATAGGGCAACTGGGTAAGGTCTTTAAGGAGGGAACTTGATGTAATAAGCCCTGGGTGTTATGAGCAACTGATGAATCACTAAATTCTACCCCTGAGCTAATAATACACTACATGCTAACTAACTTGAATTTAAATAAATTATTTTTAAAAATAGGAAAAAAATAAGTAAATACAATGGTCCTCAGGTTAAGGAACTCCTAATACCTTCATGGTCCCAAAAGGGGATGTTATTATAAAAGTAGACGCAAACACAAAAGAGCATAATTTAGATGGTTTTTTTTTTTTTAATGCTGTAGCTAATCAATTTGCCACATGAGCAGCCCTTACAACAGTCAAGGTCTTCTGATACTATACAAGGACAATTCTTGGACAAATTCAAAGAGGCTATCCTATGATGTCAAAATGTGGCTCCAGAATCAGATAAAAAGATGTTGATAATAATCTGGCTATATGTTACATGAGAACATAGTCTTCCGCACTCTTACATCAGCCTTCCAGGGATGCCAGGGAACTTCCAACAGAATAATATTCACTTAATTCTGGTGGAGAAACTTTACTAAAATTGCTGGGCAAGTACACGGTGCATATGTCATTTGTCACCAACATCACCTCGGAGAAGTATAAAAGTAAGACATGGCTACGAGACCAGTCCTCAAGTCCCCCTTAGACATCTCTGAACAGATTTCATACAGTTATCATCATCCTACCTAGAAAAGTCAAATCCCATAGGTGTCCAGTATTAGAGGAACCCATGTCAGTGAAACTGTCATTATAAAAATGAGAAATCTTACCACTCACCCAAAAACTCCATTTTGTCCATTTTTTTAAATCTTCAGGAGATATCTATAGGACAATTTTTTTTTTAATTAGCAAAACTCTCAGAAACCCTTGAGCTTCCAAAATTGTTGCTTTGGTCATGACCTTAATAACCATGGACAAATCCCACCTGAAGCTCATTGACTCTCCCTTCATGAGTTGATGGCTGGCAGCCTTATACATCAGCAATATCATCCAGATCTTATTTTCCAACCTGTTACAAACTCACATGGCTAAATATTTAAAGGAACTAGGGCATACTTTCTCTTACTATCTTACTGGTGTCTTTTCCTCAGCATTTTCCTAACCAATCCCTGCATGGCTAAATACCCAGAGACTGATCTTCTAGAGAAGACATCAGTGTGGGGGATAGTTCTTGAATCCAGATGAAAATGACTTTTTTGAGTCCTACTTACCAACAGCTCCCTAGATTAATGACAAGATATTGATCCTTAGGTGTGTGTCTCCCAATTAAATAGAAGCCAGCTTTTATGGAAAGAGATCCCAGCAGAAGCCTCCAGATTTTTAAGAATCCTCCAGATGCATATTCTCTTTTGAAGACAACTGCTGAACCAAAACCCCTGGATACAGCAGACATAGTGACTTGAAATATACTGCTTCCACCTAAAAATATCAGAACAAGATCTCAAATGCCTACAACCTTTGATTGACATGCACTTGATTGCATGCTTTCTTATTGCCCTACCTATTGTCTTTCCTCTGTAGTTTTAAGGGCCTGATTTTCTAACAGGTATGTGTTATTTAGCAGTAGGACATAGAATGCCTCTATTCTTAATACTGCCATATGCACCACTAGTTACTCTTTAATGTGAGTACCATACTTTGCTACAACTCACTTGTGATTTATCTAAAACATACCACTGAACCATCTATTGATCACTTTCACTGGGGCAGTAAGCCACTTTCTTTTGATTAGTACCAATATGCTTTTGAGTGCCACATGACACTCTGTTAGTCATTAAAAGTAATCAGTTTCTTCCATAGACTCAACTACATGACACTCTACATGGCAAATACCACAACAGACCAGACAGTTGAAAGCCTAAGACCCTCTTATCACATCATAGGTTTTTACTTTTTATAGGAGCTAGCTTCTAAACCAAATTTTCATAGAAATGGAAATTAGTAAGGAAGTAAGAACTGGATTACAAATTGAAAATGCTTCATTTTTATAAGCCTTATAAAGAAGATCTAGAACTTAAACACAAAATCATTCCCTTCTACTACAAATATGCCTGCTGATCTTCTTTAATTTTCATCACCTGATGACTCGTCATGCTCAAATCAGAATTGCATGGCATACCTCTAGACAACCTCTTAGAAGTATTTAGGTCAAAATTACTTCACTAGGTGTTCCGCAATAACTGGTATGAGATTTTCAGCACAAAAACCTCTTACCTAATACTATAAGTTAAATAGGGCTTTACTTTGCTGGTAAATTAATACCTACATATAAGAAAGTCCCTCATGTCACTCAAGGTCCATTTTGGCCCATCAGCTTTCTTTCTCAGGAAAAAAAAAAAAGCTCTTTAGTCCATTTATAAAGAAGAAAAATTGATCCTCAAGTTTGTGAACTTAACTATTCTGGACCACTTTTTCCTTTCCTCATAACTCCTCATTTCCAGTTTCAAAGTCCACCCAAAATGTGGAGACATTCTGCACACAACAATTGCAGAACTACAGAAGAACTTGACAATGCCTTTAGGGCTATAGATCTTCCACCAAAAAATTTCACAAAATAGACAAAGTGGTTAAAAAATGAGCAGCCCTAGTCAAATGCAGCCTTCAAGGCAGAATGTGTGCCATTTAGTGGGAATAATAATGCTCACAAACTTTTGCAGACTCTTTCTTGTTCTATAAATACCCAAAAAGCACACGAAGAGATTATAACATTAGGTAATCTGTCTGATATCCCTAGGTCTGCTACTACAGGTTCTACAGATTAAGGACAGGATATGTTCTCTGGTTTAATATGACTATTCATGATTCCTAGAGTCAAAGTGGACTACATCCTCTGATCATAATCCTCTTCTTAGTATTTATATTTTTGCAACATTCAAATGTGTGGTTCCCCGTGTCTAAAGTGATGTTATTCAGTTACTGTCTCATCAATGACTGCTCAACAGAAATAAAACTTTACAAAGTGTACTGAAAGTCAAGTGACCTCCAACATAGCCACAGATACGGTGATCAGCAGTGTACACGTAGAATGATCACCCTGAGAATATAGTCTATCTTAGAGAATTTATTGGCTTAAGTATAGCAGAAGGCAGGACTGAGGAATAAAATTTCAAAAACCACAACATGCAAATTACACAAATTGTAAAGAAACCATAATTCACAAAACAGAGAAACTGTATAGGAATCACATTTAAAACACAAACGCTTTAATCCAAAGGGGCACATGCACCCGAATGTTTATAGCAGCAATGTCTACAATAGCCAAACTATGGAAAGAGCCTAGATATCCATCAACAAATGAATGGATAAGGAAGATGTGAGATATATATAATGGAATACTATGCAGCCATCAAAAATGAAATCTTGCCATTTGCAATGACATGGCTGGAACTAGAGGGTATTATGCTAAGCACAAAAAGTCAATCAGAGAAAGACAATTATCATATGATCTCACGGATATGAGGAATTTGAGAAAGAAGACAGTGGATCATAGGGGAAGGTAGGGAAAAAATGAGACAAGACAAAACCAGAGAGGAAGGGGCACCTGGGTGGCTCAGTGGGTTAAAGCTTCTGCCTTCAGCTCAAGTCATGATCTCAGGGTCCTGAGATCAAGCCCCACGTCAGGCTCTCTGCTCGGCAGGGAGCCATCTTCCCCGCCCCCCTCAACTGCCTGCTTCTTTGCCTACTTGTGATTTCTGTCAAATAAAATATTAAAAAAAAAAAAGCAAACAAACAAACAAACAAACAAAAAAACAGAGAAAGACAAACCATAAGAGATTCTAATTCTGAGGAAACAAACTGAGGGTTGCTGGAGGGTGGTGGATGGGAGGGATGGGGTGGCTGGGGGATGGACAATGGAAAGGATATATGCTATGTTGAGTGCTGTGAATTGTGTAAGACTGGTGAATCACACACCTGTACCCCTAAAGCAAATAATACATTATGTTAATATAAAAAACACAAATCCTTTAAGCTCTATGTGCATTAGCAATAGTTGCCTCCCAGCTATATGCTAGAAAAATAAAACCAAAGTTTCAACAATAACCTTGCTCCACATACCCACCGAATAAGCTATTCCCTGGTTTCTAACTTTCTAACCAATCACTGACAAGCCCTACTCACTACCTCCTACCTAAAACTACTTTATGTCAAACTCCTCTCCAAAAAACCCAAGTGCTCAAGCTACTAAATTCATTTGGTGAAGGCTTTCTCCCTTGACAAGTTTCTAATGAATTCCTCTTGTTTTCTAGACATAACTAATTTCTCCAACCACTTTTATGGGACCTTTGACTGAAACCACCTGGATGAACTTATATAAAGACCCATTTTTCCCACGTCCAGGAGATGATGGACAGCAACTCCATGAAGTTCACCTGTATGTTCTTCTTGCCAAGACAAGAGTGTCTGGCACCTGATAGGCACACAACATCTGTTAAATGGATAAAAATAAGCCACCAATATTAAGTAAAGAGATTTTACTGAGGTTAACATGCATATTTGCAGTTGCCTATTTAATCTCAAGAAATTACTGAAAAGCAAAAACTTCAAGTGCATGAAAATATGCCCAATTTATACTGAATGAAAGCCATACTGAATGAAAATATTTGGAGCAGAGCCACTGAATATGTTTGTGCCAGAAGTTCAATGAGTTGGGAGTTCAAGAACATCCTTCATATTTTTAAATAAAGGGCTAATATTACTTCTCCTACTAATCAAAGACCTCTATGGATAGAGGCCAGGCTCTGGAAGGCCCTTTTTCTGCTTCATCACACTCAGGGCCCATCTCATTGTCCTCTGGAGGAAACCTGGCCTCCTCATCAGTTCCCAGGGCAAGCCAAGACACAATGAAGAAACAAACTACTATGATCTACAGAAGATGCTGTAAGACAGACACCAGCAGGCCAGAAGTGAGGGGAAAGTCAAAAGATAGAGCAAAGGCAGACGTTCGGTGTACATACAGATGAATAATGCAAACTGACCTCTCATTAGCAGCAGAGTGATAGCTCGGAGAAAGTCTCAGCCAGGGCCCTGATCACCACTGCATTATTGTCCGAAAGAATTTTGTCTACGCCATTGAAACCACTCTTATTTGCTATCAAAAAGTTGAGAATGAGGCAAACAATGAAAAGAATGTGGGAAAGAATATTTTAGAATGTTCTTCCATATGGAAGCGTTAGTGGAGGGAGGGTGAGATTGATGGAAAAACTTAAAAGACAATGCCTGAATAAGACAGTTGCCCAAGATGAGGAGGCAGTAAGTTACTACCCTAATATGAACACATTTCTAAATTAATCGTACCTATTCTTTTGCTGAAACATGAACCAAGCAAATGCCTTTTCTTACATTACTCAAACCCTGTCTTTATTTTCTGTTCTCTTGTCTCCTTTCCTACACTTTCTTCAATGGAACTCACATTTACTTGCTTGATGATAAAGCTGGGGTTTGCATGTCCATCTTTCAGGCAGTCTTTCCTCAGTGTTTTCTAGCTACATCAGTCCATCCCTTATTTCTTGGCTTCTCTGATTTAGGGGGTTTGGTCTTTTAACTAAAAGTACTCCTTACTACTTCAAGGATGGTAGAAAGCCTTCTTTCCTTCTCCCCAAGTGCACTAGAAAGTAGTTTAAAAGGAACCATTGAGGGATGCTCTAAAGGTCAAAAGGCCAACAAGCATCCAGTAGGTGATCTACAGGTCTGTGGTAGCCTGCCTATTCTTGGGTTGCACACCACCTGCCATTTTAGCAAGAATGTTTTCACCTAATTAACCTGCACTCATGAGCTCTCAGAATTCAAATTCTCAGAATTTTAGAAGTTTACTCAAAACATGGAAGAACTGAATTAATCAGCAAGGAAAACTAGAACCCTCTGTGAATGAAGGGAAATGTGTCAGGGGTCATAACATCCTTAGGGTTCCATTGCATCATTTATTGTAAGTTTGTGTTATGAAGTCTGTAAGTCAATTCTACGGAATGATGTAATGGAGGAAGCTGACTCCTTCACTCTTGCTGGGTTGGGGAATATATGGAAGATTCTGAAGCCTAGTCAAGGGATTCAATTTTCTTTACTTTAGTCATATGACTAAACAAGGAAAACTGGACAGATCTACTGATCTATTTTCTCACATCAAGGATCTTTAAGAATTATAGCTCCCACCCCAGTGATTCACCAGCTGCTGCATTCTTACTGATATAACAAAACATTTGAACACACTAAAATTTATCCTTTGGGAGAAAAAACATTTGTGATTTCCTCAAAAAAGTGCACTTGGACAGCCTCAAGCTCGATTTTCATACGGGAATAGGGACAATCTATCCAAAAACTGTGGCCCTGAAGTCACCAAATAGAGGTGAAAATACACCTGCCTTACAGGTATTTGCAAGATTTCATTTTCCAGATGGAGGCTTCTAGGCTATGGGCTTCCAGAAAAGCCATCACTCATGCTTAATTCAGAGGGAAGGACTTTGCAGTTTAAACCAAAACATTATGCCACCCTTTCAATTTGACATAAATTTCAATTTACGTGCCCTTCCATCATCAACCAGTCCCCTTTACAAAAGGTCAACAGCAGAAGTTTCCTCTGTGATTCTTAACCAAGAATTTTTTCTCAACCTTTTATAGATCATCTGTGATTCATCAACGGATGTGTAGGTATGGCAGCCTCTTCATAACCCAAGGCCATATATCAAAAATTATGTTATGAACCATGCATATGACTGATAAGAAATAAGCCTTCCCCTCATTTTCTAAGTCCTTAAACAGGAGGCTGATATATTCTAAAGACATTAGTTGCCATCTAAAAGAAGTGCAGTATGAGTTCTGGAATCTGACTTTGCAGGTTGATCTCTTGATCCTTTGACTTACTGTGTATATTTGGGTTAAACATTTTACTACTCTATAAACTCTGATTCCTTCAAGCAGATATGTTGCATTTCTTCATTGGTAGAATTGTTTCATTTTACATTGTCTGCCATTATCAGTATTGAAAGCTCCATAATCTATTTCTAAAATGTTTTTATTGACAGGAGACCCATTGTACAGACACGAAATATTCTGACTTCCGGAAAAGAATGGCATAACTTTAATAAAGATAAGAAGAGCATAAAATTCAAAAGTTTTCCTCTTCACTCTAATTTTTATTTTATATTAAGCTTGAATATGAATATTAGTTACCTTGCAGAATTAGAGATTTTTATCCCATACATATTGAGCTCTGGAGCTTGGTAGCCTGGTTCCCTCAAGGCTCTTCTGCTTACTAGCTTTGTAACTTTGAGTGTTTTGCTTAACCTCTCTAAACTTTATTTTCCTTATAAGTGAAATCAGCATAAGAATAGTTCCATTCCATAAGGTTTTGATGGTTTTAAATGGGATAGTAATGGTTTAGCCCAACACCTAGCACATAGTAAGTTTTCAATAAATTTTAACATCTAGAATAAGAGAGAAAAAGTAGCATCATTTTGTGGAAAATTATCACCCAAATCTAGGATTTTTCAAAAAAAATTTTCAGGGATTACAAATCAGAAAGACCTTGGGAAGAATAAAGAAAAAGGTAACTTTGCTTAAATATATCATATTGAAAATTTGGTTATCTCTTTTTCATTAAAATAACACTTAAAATGGCTTTTAAAAAACAAAACACAAGAATGGAGGGAATGAGAGAGGATGACACCTGATAAAGATAAAATAAAATGCTGAATGGATAAAGAAAATGTGATACACACACACACACACACACACACACACACATAAACACACACAAACACAATGGAATACTATTTATCCACAAAAATAAAGAAGGAAATCCTGCCTTTTGCAACAACATGGATGGATCTTGAGGGCATTAGATTAAGTAAGTAAGTCAAACAGAGAAAGACAAATACTGTATGATCTCATTTTATATATGTGGAAACTAAACCAACACAAACCAAAAACAAAACACTGAACACAGAGAATAAAGAACAGTTTTGCTATTACCAGACACATGGGGTGAAGGAGTCAAAAGGTACAAACTTCTAACTATAAAATAAATAAGTCCTGGGGATGTAATATACAGCACAGTGACTAAAGTCAACAATACTCTATTGTATATTTGAAAATCGCTAAGGGAGTAAATCTTAAAAATTCTCATCACAAGAAAAAAATATTTGTAACCAAATGAGATGATGGATGTTAACTAGCCTTATTGTGGTATATCCAGACTTATGGTAGTGAGCATTTAACAATATACATTTAACAATACTCTAGGGGCACCTGGGTGGCTCAGTGGGTTAAAGCCTCTGCCGTCTGCTCAGGTCATGATCCCAGGGTCCTGGGATCAAGCCCCTCATCAGGCTCTCTGCTCAGCAGGGAACCTACTTCCTCCTCTATCTCTCTCTGCTTGCCTCTCTGCCTACTTGTGATCTCTGCCTGTCAAATAAATAAATAAAATATTTTTAAAAAAATTTAACAATACTCTATTGTATATTTGAAAATTGCTAAGAGAGTAAATCTTAAAAGTTCTCATCACAAGAAGAAAATATTTGTAACTAAATAAGATGATGGATGTTAACTAGACTTATTGTGGTGTATCTAGACTTATGGTGTTGAACATTTAACAATATACACAAATATCAAATCTCTACACTAAAACTAATATAATGTGTCATTTATATTTAAATATATATGTGGTTGAAATATGGAAAGCAAATGGACAGTTGTAAGTGATTTAGAAAAATAAAGCTGAAACCAAACTATCTAAAGAAGGAAAACTAGAAAAAAGCAAGTAAAATCACATCACAGAAAGTCTTGGAAATTAAAGGCAACAGGCATCTTTGAAGATACAATGGAGGAGTAGGCTGAAAACAACAAAAGTAGTTAAGGTATGTACAGAGGGTTGTTCATTCACCAAATGTACTTCCTTCAGAAGATGAGAGATTTACTCTCTGAAGATAAATGAAGCACAGTGACTCTGGACCTCAGAACATCAGGTACAGAAGAAGAAACAGGCAAGGCAAACTGCTATAAGCCAATAAAAAATTAGAAGCTTCAGTACAAATTGAGCAGGCTGCTACTCCTGCTCAACTCAAAAGGCTGGGGGCCATCTTACAACCCACAGTCAGAGGACTGTAAATTCCTCAGGGAATCTAAAAATCACAAAAGACTAACAGATACTGGTGCTTCAAATCTCTCAATGAAATAGTTTAGTCTCCAATCAACAATCACACAAGAATTCCACTAACAAACCACACACATGTAGCTTCCAATCAGCTTTTTTACCCTCATGCTCTTTAATATGAATGCACAGATGTGTATTAGGAAACAATTTTCTCAGTCCCTATTTACTCAGTTATGCTGTAGTAAAAAACACAAAAAATCAAAATGGTTCACAAAAATAAATAAATAAATAAATAAATAAATAAATAAGGACTTCCTCTTTCTGGTCCAGCATATGAAGAGTGCAGATGTCCTCACTCTGATTATTGGAACAACTGAAGCAAAGAGATAAAAGCTGAACAAACTGAAAATTAACAACCTTTCTGGCTCCATCGGAGAATTGAGGTCACAGACAAACACTACTCAAACAAGCAGGCAGGTGCAGAAAATCACACCCTATCAGGAACAGAAGCTCAAGAGGAAAAGCCTACCACTGGAACCAGCACTGGGGCAGGAAAATCTAACATGCAGCTGTCTAATTGATTAACTGCTCAGTCTGGACAAGCTGAAGAGTTAAAACCTCCAGAGGAGGCCATGCTCAGAGGGGGCCCCATACTCTAATAAATTTTACTTCCATCAGCCAAACCAGGTTCTCATGGCAGAGGTCAGATTAAATCTCCTCATGCTTCTTGCAGGGAGAAAGGAAAAGTAGCCATTTCGAAGTACACACTCAAGAGACACTATTTTATCAGAGCCTGACTAACTGGGGAGGCCTCACTGTCCAGGGGAAAGGGAAATACCCAATTTCAATTTCTTCTAACCTTATCTTGACTAAGGGGGAAAGGGAAAATTGAGAAGCACTTTTGCAGGTCACAACCCAGTGACACATGGTCATTAAATGACTGAGACCCAGTCATAGGATTATAGACTGCTTCTTTTCCCCCTTCACCCAACATACACACTTTGCCAACACATCAGTAAGGCTCTTGTATAATAACAGAGGATTAAACTAAAAGCACTGCATGTATCAGACCATATTTTTAAAAAAGTATCTAAGGGAAACCCAAAGACAAAAGAAGAGATAGGAATAAAAACATCAGAATAAATCTTAGCCTCTGACACCTACAGCTACAGCAAACAGTAAAGATAGCCGAACTTCTAGCAAAACAGATAAACATAAAACCTCACACTGAAGACCTATTTACCCCAGCTCCTTTTACCCAATACATGAAGTCTGACTTTCAACAAAAAAAAAAAATTATAAGGCATACTAGAAGATAAAAAACACAATTTGAAGATACAGACCATTAGAGCCAAACTCATGCATGGTAAAGATTTTGGAACTATCATATCAAGAATTTAAAACTCTGAATAATATCATGAGAACTCTAATTTAAAAAGTAGAAAACATGCCAGGACAGGTAGATAATACAAATGAAGAGATAGAAACTCCGTGAAAGAATAAAAAGAAAAGGCTAGAATCAAAAACATTGAAATAAAAATGAAGAATGCCTTTGATGGGCTCATCAGTAGTTTGGACAAAACAAGGAAAGAATCAGTAAGCTTGAAGAAATGTCAATAAAAGCTTCCAAAACTTAAGTGCAAAAGAAAAAGTATGAAAAAGACACTGTTACATCGTCCCATCATTCTTGGATATTCTGTAACATACACATCAGTAGGAATGCCAGAAGGAGAAAGAATAGAAAAAAGAACCAAAGAATTTAAAGTAAAAATGACTGAGAATTTTCCAAATTAATGACAGACACCAAACCACAAATCCAGGAAGCTTAGAGAGCCCTAAACAGGATAAAAATCTGTCCCCAACAGGAAAAAAAAAAAAAAATTAGGCATACCATATTAAATTGCAGAAACTCAAGCACAGAGGAAATCTTAAAAGAAGCCAGAGGGGGAGAAACCACTAACTATGGAAGAACAAGGATAAGAATATATAATGGACTTCTCTTCAGAAACCACAGAAGCAAGAAGAGTGGAGTAAAATATTGAAAGTGCTGAAAAGAAAAACCCACCAACCTTGAATTTTTTAAATCCAAAATTCCATTCAAAAGTTAAGGAAAAATACTTTCTCAGACAAGCAGAAGTTGAGGAATTTATTGCCAGTAGATCTGCCTTGCAGGAAATATTAATGAAATTTTTCATTTAGGACTAAATGAAAATACAATTTGTGAAAATTGGTTGTATGTAGCAAAAGCAGTAGAGAGCAAGTTGTAGCATTGAATGCGTATCTTAGAGAAGAAGAAAAACCTAAAATCAATAATCTACACTCCACCTCAGAAAACTAGAAAAATAAGAGCAAATTAAACCAAAGTAAGCAGAAAAAGAGAAAAAATAAATCTTTGACAAAATATTAGCAGTAGAACAAACAGCCAGAAGCACACAAAAAAGGAAGGAGAGTGACACCCTGTCAATGCCCATCTAGAGACCATGACTGGATGCTGAAAACAGCCAAGAGGGTAAAAATACCCTGTTAAGCATATGTAGGCAAAAAATTCCTAACATTTACCAACCATTCAAGAAAGCATAAGACAGAAATAAGGCCAACATTACTAATTTTTTTTCATATGCTAAAAAGGAAACAGAATCAGAAACAAGGGATCCTGAGAAGCTCCCAATCCAAGTAATACCTTGTGCATAGTAAGTCCAGAAAACTAGAACTAACTCTTGCATCATCAGAGGAGCCTAAAAAAATGGCCAACCTCTTAAAGACCAAATCTTACACCTATGAGTACACCGATAGTGATGATTAAAAATAAAATCTTAAGTTGTGAAAAGAGAAAAGAAATTAGCAAATCATCCAACAATGTATAAAAGGAATTATACACCATGACCCACTGTTATGTACTCCACTTTGAGTGGTGAAAGTACACAGCAATAAATAAATAATAATAATAATAAATAAACCATGCAAAATCACATGACCACAAAACTTCAGAATCTTAGGGGGAAAATTCTAAAAGCATTCTTTTTTTTTTTTAAAGATTTTATTTATTTATTTGACAGACAGAGATCACAAGTAGGCAGAGAGGCAGGCAGAGAGAGAGAGAGGAGGAAGCAGGCTCCCTGCTGAGCAGAGGGCCCAATGTGGGACTCGATCCCAGGACCCTGAGATCATGACCTGAGCTGAAGGCAGCGGCTTAACCCACTGAGCCACCCAGGCGCCCCCTAAAAGCATTCTTAAGGGAAAAGTGATCAAAAATAAGTATTTATCCAACTTCTGAGCAAAAACTTTTGGAAGAAAATGCAGCAATGAAAAATCTGAGGAAGGCATTTTCCCAAATTACATTTTTTACTATCTTCAAGCTATCAATTCTAAGAAAGGAAGAAGGCATTTCAGATGCACAAGTTTTCAAATATTTTTCCTATTATTCTTACATTCTCATGAAACTACTAGAGAAGGTTTGTTTTACAAAACTGAGGGAGGAAGGCAAGAATACCAGAACAAGAAATCTGACACTGGAAAAAATTAGTCAAAATTCTGAAGATAATGATGAAAAATGGCTAGCTGGCCTAAAGAGATATAGGCCTATACTAGAAAAGAAAGATAAAGGGCTCCAGAAGAGGTGACATAAAGAGAAAAAATATATACCTAAAAGATGATCAAATGTATTTTTCCTCAATTGAGAGGAATTTTGTAATCCTGTATCAATGTTTAGAGGAAGAATTTATAACACATACATTAAGAAAGCAAAGGAATATTGAGGTAATTAACCCTAGGAAAATAGTACATGAAATAATATTGCATGAGAAGTAACAGTGCCACTAATGGTTTAATAGCATGTATCCTACCAACCTTCCAGTTAATAACATAGACTCCATATTATTTTTTCAAAACAACTATTTGGTGGAAATAAAAAGTGAGCATAAACAAACAAAAAAGAAGAGGTTATTTGATTTTTTTCTTTAACGCCTTCTTTCTTCTAAAAGAAGTGAGCCACATAAAATGAGATCTGTGTTTAAGTGGTTTATTATCTGAGAGCACGATCTAATCTCTTCAGCACAAAACTTAAACTCAAGCAGAAAACCACAGTATTGTCAGCTTGAAGTGTCAGTGAGTGAAGATTAATATTGCTATATTAGTGAGAAATTGAGGAAGTATACACCAGGAGAATGGGAGACAAAGAGGAGAAAGACTCCAAACAGTCATATAAACTCTCTTAATTTCTTGTTGAGCCAACATGAACAGAACATGCACAGAAGAGAACACTAGAGCCTTGCAAAAGCAATATCTAAGGAGTTGGGGAAAGTGAGGAGAGATTTCAGCTATTGTTCACCACAAATTAATCAATATTTGGAGACTGAATCTCATCAACAGAATCCTCAGAAGGGCAATGTCTTAGAAAAGGAAACTATGTCCCATGATTATGATTTTCCCTAAGACTAAGAGCAAAACTGAATCAGATACAATCTAAGGTAATGTACAATCAAACATCTACAACTTTTAAGGTGAACTGCCAATAATTGAAATGCATGAGAGAAAAAAATAACGTTCTTCAGGTTCTAAAATCCAGAACCTTCATCTTGTAACCCACGATGTCCAGTATACAATCAAGTGAAGATGAAAAAACCTGACCCATAGTCAATAGAAAAATCATCAAATCAAAACAGATCCTGAGATGATACAGGTATTGAAATTAACAGACAAGAACTTCAAAGCAATTATAATAAAAATGTCCAAGGGCAACTAGAAAAGATGGTCATAATGAGAAAACAAAGGGAAAATATAAATCGAGAAATGGAAATTTTTAAATGAACTTTCCAGAACGGGAAAGTACAATATCTGACATGAAAAATTAACTAGATGAGCTTATCAGCAAATTATAGAAGGCAGAAGAAAGAGTCATTAAACTTGAAGATAGAATAATAGAAAATATCTGCTCTAAAGGGAAAACTTGGAGGGGGGAAATGTGGGAAAAAAATTAACAGAACCTCAGTAACTTTTGGAATAACATCAAGAGGATTAGTGTATATGTAAATTGAGTCCCAAAAGGAGAGCAGGAAATAGGGTTTTTTAAAAATGTTTTGAAGAGAGCACCTGGGTGGCTCAGATGGTTGTCTGCCTTCAGCTCAGGTCATGATCCCAGGGTCCTGCTGCTATCAAGCCCTGCATTGGTCTCTCTGCTCAGTGGGGAGTCTACTTCTCCCTCTGCTTCTCTCTTCTGCTTGTGCACTCTTTCTGATAAATAAATAAAAATCATTTCTAAAATGTTTTGAAGAAATAGTGGCTAGAATTTTCCCTAATTTGAAGAAAAATATTAACTGAAAATACAATAAACTTAATTAATGCACCCCCACCCCCAAAATACAAGGAAACCCACACCTATGCAAACTGTGGTCAAATTGCAAGTAAACAAAGATAAGGACAAAATCATAAAGGAATCCAGGGAATAAGAGACCTTATATACAGGAGGAAATTATATAAATCACAATATCCATTAGGAAACAATTAAATGGATCAACAATATAAGGTACACTGGGAAAAAAATTAAAACTCTCAATTCAGAATTATATATCCAAGAAAAATACCCCTCAAAAAATCAAGAAAAAGGATTTACTTTTCTGCTCAAGAGGGAAGAACAAGAGCCAATTACTTTTCATCCTGAAACAGCTAAAAATTCAGCCATTTATAAAATAATGACTGTTACACAGTGGAAGTCAGAAAGTGTTGTACAGGGATTCAAAAAAGGGTGGAAATAAAAATGGTGAGCCCTAGAGTTGCTGAGCTTACTACCTTGAGATAGTTTCCAGGCAACACCTAAAAAAGGGGGAATCAAGGCACAAACGATGATCTCCCTGAGTTGAAAAGCAAGGAGTTGGAAGAGGCTAGCTAAGCTCATGGGGAAGATTATCAGAGATGAGGATGCTTCACTAAGGGCAAGCTCTGGAGATCTGAAGAGAGCTTCCTTGAGTCTTCATCACAGTACTAACCAACACCTGTGTATGAAGAAACTACCCAAAACTTAGAAAAGACCACCATAATGTAAGTAGAGGGAAAAAACCTCACATGGGTTTGGAAGAATCTCACATGGGGCTTGGAAGTATATTTTACAACTGTCAGAGTGTAAAATATCATAATTGATACGACAATGACAAGACTGATGGGACACTCAGAAGGCTATTACTTCAATATTGCTTCATTGTATCTAATAAAGCTAAAATACAACCTTGAAACAAGCAAACAGTTTCCAAATAATTGTGTCCCAAAGTAAAGCTCAAGAATATATATAGGAGGGGCAACTGGGTGGCTCAGTGGTTTGGGCTGCTGCCTTCGGCTTGGGTCATGATCTCAGGGTCCTGGGATCAAGCCCTGCATTGGGCTCCCTGCTCCATAGGAAGCCTGCTTCCCCCTCTCTCTCTCTGCCTGCCTCTCTGCCTACTTGTGATCTCTGTCTGTCAAATAAATAAATAAAATCTTTAAAAAAAAAAAAGAATATATATAGGAAAAAAAATACAAAAGTTTCCAGCATTAAGAGTAACTATTTGAAGATATGAATTTAGTGTCTATGTATATTACCTGTAAAGAGTCTGTTTCTGTATATTGTCTCTATTCCTTTGGGGTCAATGATACTTTTGGATTCTCTCTTTGCTTAGAGAATTCCTATAAATATTTCTTGTGGGGCTGGTTTGGTGATCACAAATTCTTTTAGTTTCTGTTTGTCCTGGAAGCTTTTCATCACTCCAGTTTTGCATGACATCCTCCTGGATAAAGTATTCTTGGCTGCATATTTTTTTTCTCATTTAGCACCCTGAATATATCATGCCAGTCCTTCCTAACCTGCCAGGTCTCTGTGGATAGGTCTTTTGCCAATCTAATGTTTCTACCCTTGTAGGTTATAGACCTCTTGTCCCAAGCTGCTTTCAGGGTTTTCTCTTTGTCTCTGAGATTTGTAAGTTTCACTATTATATGTTGGGGTGTTGACCTATTTTCACTGATTTTAGGGGGTTCTCTGTGTCTCCTGGACTTGGATGCCTGTTTCCTTCCCCAGTCTAGGGAAGTTCTCCACTATAAGTTGCTCCAATATACCTTCTTCCCCTCTCTCTTCCTCTTGTTCTGGGATCCCATTTATTCTAATATTGTTTCACTTTATGATGACACTTATCTCTCAAATTCTCCCCTCATGATCCAGTAGTTGTTTATCTCTTCTTTTCTAAGCTTCTTTATTCTCCATTATTTAGTCCTCTATATCACTAATTCTCTCTTCTGCTTCATTTATCCTAGCAGGTAAAGCTTCCATTTTTTTATTGCATCTCACTAGTAGCCTTTTTTATTTTGACTTGTTTAGATTTTAGTTCTTTTATTTCTCCATAAAGGGATTCTCTAGTGTCTTCTGTGCTTTTTTCAAGTTCAGTTACTATCTTTATAATCATTATTCTGAGCTCTACTTCTGACATCTTATTTATTCCATACTAATTAGATCCCTGGCAGTCAATACTGCCACTGGTTCTCTTTTTCCAGCTGAGTTTTCTTTCTTATCATTCTGTCCATAGAAGAATCTATGAACAAGAGAACAAAATACTAAAATGGCAACAACAACCACAGAGAAATAGCCACTAAACAAATCAGAAGAGACCCAAAACAGAAAAAAAAAATTTATAAGAGAGAATGTGAGACAGGTGAACAGAATAGAGCAATATTCTGGATCCTGTGTATTTCAGTCTGTTTGTTAGAAAACTAGATCCCAGAATTTTATAGAAAGAAAAATTCACATGTGTACAAAAATAAAATTAAATACAAAGAAAGGATAGAACATAACTAAAAAAGAAAATTAAAAGAAAAACAACAACAAAAAAGGGAGGGATATAAACAGACAGGTGAACAGAACAGAGCAATACACTATCTTCTGAGTGTATTTTTGTCAGTTTGTTAGAAGCTACATCTAAAAATTGTAAAGAAAGAAAAACTTCTATACATGTAAAAATAAAATTAAATACAATGAAAGGATAGAATATAACTATAAAAATGAACATTAAAAAATATTTTTTAAAAAGAGTTGATAAAATAGGAAATTGGCTGAAAAGGAAAGAGGAAAATTTTTTTTAAAAAATTCAAATTGAAAGACTAAAGAATCATGGGGAAAAGGCCATGAATTCTATTTGCTGTATTCCCCCAAAGGAAACAGTCAACAAAACCAAAAGACAACCAGCAGAATGAGAGAAGATATTCGCAAACGACATATCAGATGAAGGGCTAGTATCTAAAATCTATAAAGAACTTATTAAATTCAACATTGAAAAAACAAGTAATCCAATCAAGAAATGGGCAGAAGATATGAACAGACATTTCTCCAAAGAAGACACACAAATGACCAATAAATACAGGAAAAAAATGTTCAACATCACTTGGCATCAGGGAAATGCAAATCAAAACCACAACAAGAAACCACTTCAAACCAGTCAGAAAGGCTAAAATTAACAAGTCAAGATTTGACAGATGTGGGTGAGGATGCAGAGAAATGGAAACCCTCTTACACTGTTGGTGGAAATGCAATCTGGTACAACCACTCTGGAAAACAGTATGGAGGTTCCTCAAAAACTTGAAAATAGAGCTACCCTTCAACCCAGCAATTGCACTACTGGGTATTTACCCACAAAGCTACAAATACAGTGATCTGAAGAGGCACCTACACCCCAATGTTTATAGCAGAAATGTCCACAATAACCAAACTATGGAAAGAGCCCAGATGTCCGTTGACAGATGAATGGATAAAAAAGATGTGGTATATATATAATGGAATACTACTCAACCATCAAAAAAATTAAATATTACCATTTGTAATGACGCAGATAGAACTAGAGGGTATTGTGTTAAGTGAAATAAGTCAATCTGAGAAACACAACTATTATATGATCTCACTGATATGTAGAATTTAAGAAAAAAACAATGGATCATAGAGGAAGAGAGGAAAAAATAAAAGAGATGAAACCAGAGAGGAAGACAAACCATAAGAGACTTTTAATCATAGGTGATAGACATCAAGGAGAACTTGTGATGTAATGAGAACTGGATCTTATATTAGACTAATGAATCACTGACCTCTACATCTGAAACCAATAATACATTATGTGTTAATTAACTGAACTTAATTTTTTTTTAAATAGGGCGAAAATAACAAAACATTTGCTGAAGCCACAAAAAAAAAAAAAAAAAAGTTTCCAGCAATCAACAAGATAAATTTCACTATGTCTGGCACCCAACCAAAATATATCAGACATGTAAATAAGCAGGAAATCGTGGTTCATGAGGAGGAAATCAATAGAAACAGACCCAGAAATGAAACAGAATATAGGATAAATGGGCAAGAAATCTTTAAAAGATTTATGACAACTATATTCCATTAGATGAAGAAGTAAAGGGGAAATCAAATATATTAAGATACAGAAGATATAATAAAGGTCAAATCAAAATGTTAGTGATGAAAACTTCAATATCTGAGATGAAAATTATACTGGATGGTTTAAAAGTAAAATTGACACTGCAAATGAAAGATTTATAAGCTTGAATGCCTGGCAGTAGAAATAATGCAAAATGAAACACAAAGGGGGGGAAGAAAAGCAGAAAAACTAGTTGAACAGCAGTGATATTATTATTCCAAATATTGTGATAGTTATAAACCCACAAATCTAATAATCTCAAAAATATCCAAACAGAAGAAAAATGAAGAAAAGCACACCAAGGCAAATCATAATTTCATTCATGCTCATAACCAAAGGAAAAATCTAAAAAGAGCCAGAACAAAAATTACAAAGAAACAAAAATCAGAATAAATATGTGTCTCATGACAAGTAATATAAATAGAGTAGATGGAGAAATATCATTAAAGGAAAAAATGCCAACCTAGAATCTATACCAATTGAAAATATATTGCAGGTTTTAACAAAATGATATCAGATACAAATCCAAGTTTATACAGAGAAATTAAGAGCCCTAGGAATAGTAAATATAAGAAATGGAAAAGACTATTATCTTCTTTTTAAGATCTCCTTAAAAATAATTGACTCATTAAAAAAAAATAAAATGATTGACTCATTAAAGTAATAATAAAAACAGTGCATAATGAGGTTTCATAATATCTAGAGAAGTAAAATGTGACAATAGCACAAAGCATGAGAATGGAAAAATGAAATTATAATATTGTAAGATTCTTATACTATATGTGAATGACATATTGTTTGAAAGATTTTGATAAGGATATATACTACAAATCCTAAAGCAACCATTAAAATAACAAAACAATGTTATAGCTAATATGCAAAGAGAAAAGATAAAATGGAATCATAAAATAAATATAAAAATTTGTCTAAAAGAAGGAAGTGGATGACACAAATACCAAGATGATATAAATAGCAAGACAATAGATTTAAATTTAATCATAATAATATTCACATTTTAATATGTAAAGTATACTGAAATGTAAACTGTTTATACAAAAGAAAAGGCAGAGGATGTCAAGTGGGATTTAAACATAACAAGACACAAGTGCATGAGGCTTATGAAATAACCACTTTGAATTTATAGACAATTAAATTGAAATGAAAGAATGAAAAAAGATATGTCAATGCTCCTACAGATTATAAGAAAGGTGAAGTAGTTATACTAATTTCAGACAGGACAGATTTTAGAGGAAACAGTACTATCAAGGATAAAGAGGAACACTTCATAATAATGAATCAATTCTTCGAGAAGATGTACAAATCCCAAAGGTTTATGTACCTAATAACAGAGTTTCAAAATAGCAGCAGCAAAACTTTTTAAAAATAAGGCGAAATATGTAAATCAGAGTCAGAGTTTTCAACAGCCCTCAGTAATTGAAAAAACAAGGGGACAAAAAGTAAGTAAAGATATACAGAAGAGTTGAATAACACTATGTACCAACATAAGACTTAACTGACTTTATAAGATAATCCACCCAACAAGAGCAGAATAAACTTTTCATTCAAATGCATACAGAACATGTGCTAAGATGGACCATATTCAAGACTATAAAACAAGTCTACATAATTTTAAAAGTACCCAAGTCATACAAAATGCATTCTCTGACTACCATGGAAGCAAATTAAAAATCAATTAACATGAGGATCTCTAAGTGCTGAGAAAAAGACTGCCAACTAAGAATTCTATATCCAGCAAAGCTCTTATTCAAAAGTGAAGATAAAATTAAAACGTTCTTCCATAAACAAAAACCTGGGAGAGTTATTCATTACTAGCAATCTGTCCAACAATACTAAAGAAAATACTTCAGACTGAAAAAAAAAAAAAAGACACTGGATAGCAACACAAAAATCATGCAAAGAAATAAAGAGCACCAGTAAAGGTAAATATAACATTTTAGAATAGTATAAATGTAACTATTAAATGCAGCTCCTTTTCTTCTTGTTTGATTTCAAAAAGACAGTTGCAAAAACCAGTAATTATAAATTTATGTTAATGAAAACACAATGTTTAACAATGTAATTTGTGACAATAATAGCATAAAAGAGGGAGGAATGGAGCTATATAAAAGCAGTTTTTGCATACTATTGAAATTCAGTTGGTATTAATCTAAACTGTATTGTTATAAATTACGAACTAATGGTACCCTCCCAGGTCAATCAATAAGAAAATTACAAAAAAATTTATTTTAAAAGAAATTTTAAAATGAGTTTAAAAGATACAGTGGGAAATTTCTATTGGATACGAAAGAAGGCAATAGTGGAAGAACTGAGGGAAAAAATATAGAAAATAAATAGCAAAATGGTCACATAAATCCTACTTTAGTACTTATTGCATTAAGTATAAATGTATTAAACTCTCCAATTAAAAGGTAGAGTTTGGTAGAATGGGTATCTTTTTAAATTATCCAACTATATGCTGTCTATAAGAGATTCACTTTGAATCAAAAGGCATGGGGAAAGTAGAAGAATGGGTAAAGATATACTATGCAAATATCAACCAAAGGACAGAGTGGCTAAATTAATATCAAGGAAAAATGGACTAAGTAAAAAAAAAAAGTTACCAGAAAACTAAGAAAGATGTTTTATGATCAAGGGTCAATTCACTAGGAAGATATGATGATTATAAACATATATGCAGCTAACAGCAGAGCCCAAAATATATATTTAGGCAAAACTGACAGAATAGAGGGAGAAATTAATGATTCAACAGTAGTTGGGAGACTTCCATATTCCACTTTCTGTAATGGGTAGAACAACTAGTCAGAAGGTTAGTAAAGAAATAAAAGACATCTGGGATGCCTAGGTGGCTCAGTTGGTTAAGCAGCTGCCTTTGGCTCAGGTCATGATCCCAGCGTCCTGGGATCAAGTCCCACATCGGGCTCCTTGCTCGACAGGGAGTCTGCTTCTCCCTCTGCCTCTGCCTGCCATTCTGTCTGCCTGTGTTTGCTCTCTCTCCCTCTCTCTCTCTGACAAAAAAAAAAGAGAAGAAATAAAAGACATGAACAACACAACCAACCAACCAAACTTAACAGACATCTACAAAGCATTCCACCCATCAACAGCAAAATAAGCATTCCTCTCAAGTTCACATGGAACATTCTGAAGAATAAACTATATGCCAGGTTATCTACAAATCTCCAAAATTCTTTAAAAATCAAAATCACAAAAAAAAAATTTTTTAAAAATCAAAATCATGCAGAGTATATTCTCTGACAACAGTATAATGAAATAAAAAATCAATGATAGAAGGAAATTGGAGACTTCATAGATATGTGGAAATTTAGCACTCTAACCAATGAGTCCAAAAAAATTACAAAAGAAATTAGAAACTGTTTGATATGAATGAAAGGAAAACAGAACATACCAAAACTTGTGGGAGGCAATAAAAGTAGGGCTCAGAGAAAAAGGTATAATTGTAAATTATAAATGTAAATGTATAATTGTAAATGTATAATTGTAAATTGTAAATGTATAATTGTAAATGTAAATTGTAAAATATAAATGTATAAATGTAAATGCCTATAGTAAAAAAGAAGAAAGGACCCAAATCAGTACCTTGACCTGTCACCTTGAAAGTAGAAAAAGAAACTAAAAGCCAAACTAAACCCAAGCAAAAAGAAGGAAGAAAATATTTTTAAAAACTAGAGGAGAAATAAATGAAATGGAAAATAGAAAAACAACAGAGAAAAATCTATGGAATCTAAAGTAGTTTCTTGGGGCGCCTGGGTGGCTCAGTGGTTAGGCCGCTGCCTTCGGCTCAGGTCATGATCTCAGGGTCCTGGGATCTAGTCCCGCATCGGGCTCTCTGCGGGGAGCCTGCTTCCTCCTCTCTCTCTCTCTCTGCCTGCCTCTCTGCCTACTTGTGATTTCTCTCTGTCGAATAAATAAATAAAAAATCTTAAAAAAAAAAATAAAGTAGTTTCTTTGAAATGATCAACAAATTAACAAATTTTTAGCTAGAATGAATGGGGAAAAAAAACCCCTCAAATTACTAAACCCTGGGCACCGGGATGGCTCAGTGGGTTAAAACCTCTGCCTTCAGCTCAAGTCATAATCCCAGGGTCCTGAGATCAAGCCCTGCATTGGGCTCTCTGCTCAGCAGGGAGCCTGCTTCCCCCTCTCTCTCAGCCTGCCTCTCTGCCTACTTGTGATCTCTTGTCTGTCAAATAAATAAATAAAATTTTTAAAAAGTTGCCTGGGTGATTCAGTTGATTAGATGGCCAACTCCTTATTTGAATTCAGGTCATGATCTCAGGGTCATGGGATCAAGCTACTGGTCAGGCTCTGTGCTCAGCATGCAGTGTGCTTGGGACTCTCCATCCCTCTCCATCTTCCCCTCTCCCCTCTCTCTAAATTAAGTAAATAAAGCTTAAAAAAAAGATAAAAGAAAAAAACTATAGACAAATGTTCCTTATGAATACAGATATAAAAATCCTCAGCTAAATATTATTATCAAACCAAATCCAGCCACATATAAAAAAGATTATACACCCTGAACAAGTGGTATTTATCCTAGTAATGTAAAGTTGGTTCAATACACAAAAATCAATGTCATACACCATATTAACATAAGCAAAAAACTCCTGATCACCTCATTAGGTACAGAAAAGCCATTCAAAAAAATCCAAAACACCCTTTCATGATTAGAACAGTCAACAAACTAGGACAAAAAAGGAACTTCTTCAACCTGATAAAAGACATTAACTAAAAATTCACAACTAATGTCATATTTGGGAGTGAAAGACTGAGGGCCTTCCCCCTAAAATCAGAAACAAGTCTAAGAAGCCCATTCTTACCACTTCTACTGAATATTGTCCTTGAAGTTCTAGCTAGACAAAGCAAGAAAATTACTAACAATGACATTTGTGACAGAATAAAATACAGCAAAATTTAACAAAAGAAGTATAAGACAAGTACACTGAAAACTATAAAACACTGCTGAATAAGTAAAAATCTAAAGAACTGAAAAGACATCTATATTAATACATTGCAAGACTGAATATTGTTTGGAAGACAATCTCTCCCAAGTGAATTTATAGATTCAAAACCTATCAAAATCCCAGCATACTTTTTGGACAACCTGATTCTAAAATCTGCATAGAACTTCAAAGGGCCCAACACAGACAAAACAATCTTGAAAATTAAGGACAAAATTGAAAAATTCACACTTCTGAGTTCAACACTAATTACATAGCCATAGGAACCAAGACAGTGTGGTACTGGCATAAGGGTAAACATATAAATCAATGGAAAGGAATCCAGAGTCCAGAAATAAAGTCTTATATTTATAGTCAATTGATTTTTGACAAAGACATCTAGAAAACCCAATGAAAAAGAAATAAACTTCAACAAACTGTACTGAGAAAATTACGTACCCACATACACACTAAAAAAAATTATTTGAGCCCCTGCTTCACACAATGCACAGAAAATTAATATAAAATGGACACATAACAAAAAAAAAAAATTCCACCTAAATGTAACAATCAAAAGTTTAAAAGCCTCCAAAGAAAACACAGGAGGAAAGATTTGTGAAACTGGGTTAAACAAAGCCTTATTGGATACAACATCCAAAGCACAAGTGACAGAAGAAAAAAGATAAATTGGATTTCATCAAAACTTTAAAACCATTGTGCATAAAAGGACACCGTCAAGAAACTGAAAAGATAACCCAGAAAATAAGGGGAGCAATGTAGGTCTAATAAGGTACTTGTGTGCAGAATACATAAAGAATTTATACAACTTGGTAACAAAAAGACAAATAAACCCCCCCCCCATAAGACAAATAGCCCAGTTTGAAAATGGCAAAAGATCTGAATAGACATTTCATTTCCCCAAAGAGGATATGGTCAAATAAGGTAATTAGTCAATAAGCACATAATGGGATGCTCAAGGTCATTAGCAATCAGGGAAATACAAATCAAAACCATAATGTGATACCATTGTCACACCCACTCAGATAGTTCTGATCAAAATAATAGAGGAAAACACAAGTGCTATCAAGAATGTGGAGAAATCGGAAAAATTGTACATTAAAGGGTGGGAATGTAAAGTGGTAGCAGCACTGCAGCAAATGGTTTGGCAATTCCTCAAAATGCCAGAGTTACGGGGCACCTGGGTGGCTCAGTCATTAAGCATCTGCCTTTGGTTCAGGGAGCCCCGCCTTGGGCTTGCTGCTCAACTGGCAGGATGCCTGCTTCTCCCTTTCCCACTCCCTCTGCTTGTGTTCCCTGTCTTGCTGTGTCTCTCTCTGTCAAATAAATAAAAGCTTTTTTTAAAAAATGCCAGAGCTACTATATGACTCAGCAGTTCCATTCTTAAGTGTAGACCCAAGGGAAAAGAATCTCTCTACATGACAACTTGTATACAAATAGCAGCATTATTCACAATAGCCAGAACCAGAAACAACCCAAATGTCCACCATCTGATGGACAAGAAAAACTTGATAAATAAATCCTTAACCAAGTCAGGGTTAATATATCCAGTGCTGGCATATAAACAGCATGTACTTCTGTTACGATGTAACATTGTATTCTTTCCAAAAATCCACAACAGCATTTTAATCATGAGAAAGACCTAGACTGGGGAACCATGTTCAGGATACCCAGCCAATACTCCTCAAGATTCTCGATGTCGTGAGCAACTGCCAAAGTCCAGAGGAGACTGAGGATATCTGACAACTAAATGTGGTAACATGGATTGGATCCTAGAACAGAAAAAGGACATTAATAGATAAATGAGATCTGAATAAAACTTGGAGGTAATAGGACTAATATCAGCTTCTTCCTTTTGGAAAATGTGTCACAGTAATGGAAAGTGTTAATGATGGGGAAAACTGGGTAGAGGATATACTGAAACTGTATTATCATTGCAAGTTCTATGTTTAAGTCTAAAATGATCTCAGAGAAAGGGTTGAACACACACACAAGGGAACTAGAATGGTATCCAACTTCTCAAAAACAACACAGGCAACTAGAACTCCATGCTGCTTTCAAAATTCTGTTGGAAAGTGACTTCTTAGAATTATAAACTCCAAAATATGAATTCAGCTATGTAGAATCTCAATTCACTTTCCATGTACCTTTCTTTGAGAGGACTACTAGAGGATATGCATCAGAACAATGAAAAAGTAAACTGAGAAAGAGGACACTAGTGCACAATCATTACTTTGACAATTGTGAATAACAGGATTAGATTGTCAGAAAGCACAGTAGCAGACACCATTTTAGTAAGTCAAACAGAATTTTCTCACCTCAGTACTCTCAAGGAAGACAGAGAAGACCATCTACAAGCAGAAATTATTTTTTTAAAAAGCATTAGGAACAGATGAAGAGAGGAGGGTGAAAGTTTTCAGATCACATGACCAGGGCATAAAGAATTATGGTGAAACCTTCTGAGGACAGGTCACTTCAGACTTTCTGGATTGCACCCTCCTGGCCCACCTGAGTCAGTGACCCAGCTATCCCTATAACACTCACTAACAAGCTAGGTTTCTGGGCTTTGTTTCATATCTCAAGTACTTCAACAGGTTGAGTCAGCTGTACTCCTTCATTAATAGCACATTATTCTTTTTGTTTGTACAAACAAAACCATAATGTGATACCATTGTCACACCCACTCAGATGGTTCTGATCAAATTCTTTTTGTTTGTTCTTTTTGTAATGGCTTTGTTATCATAAGGACATATATCTTTATTTACATAAAATGTATTATATTGTATTGTTGCATTGCATCTCATTTTTTCCTTCTTTTTCCTCTAAGTTATAATATTTTAAGATACACCTATATTACTTTTATCTCTAAATTGTGTCTGATACAAATACCACACATGATATGTCCATTTTGTTAGAAGAGACACTGAAGTATCCTTCAACTCCCTGCTCCCACAAAAATGCTGCAATAAACATTCTCAAGAATGACTTCTTATAGATCTGTGCAGAAATTACCCTGGGATAAATACCAGGAGCAGTTGAATCAAGTCAGAGAGTACATGAGTACTTGACACCAGTACTGGCAGATTGCTTTCTAAAATGATTACATCAGGGGTGCCTGGGTGGCTCAGTAGGTTAAACCTCTGCCTTCAGCTCAGGTCATGATCTCGGGGTCCCGGGATTGAGCCCCACATCAGGTTCTCTACTCAGCAGGGAGCCTGCTTCCCCCCACTCTCTCTCTCTTCCTGCCTCTCTGCCTACTTGTGATCTCTGTCAAATAAATAAATAAAATCTTAAAAAAAAATAAAATTACTACATCAATCAACAGTCTGTCTAGCAGCCTGCAAGGACTCCTCTGTCTACATATTCCCACCAATTCTTAGCATTTGCACAGTTCCTTAGCTTTTGTCAATCTAATGGGTGAATAGTGATTTCCTCTTAATTTGAATTTCTCTTATAACCATTGATTTTGTGCATCTCTCTATTTATAGAGAGAAATAGACCAGTGATTGCCTAAGACTGAGGGTGAAAGTAAGGATTAACCACAAATCAGCACAATCTTATAGATGTATGGAAGTCACCAAATTCACAATAGGTCAATATTATGGTATGTAAAATATGCCTCAATAAAGTTGTTTTTAAAGATTAGCAATAACATAAGGATGCCTGCTTCACCACATCCCTTTACTGGGAGTCCTAGACAAAATAATAAAGCCAGGAAAATAAATTAAAGTGAAATAAATCTAAAATGAACTAGAAATGAAGGAACAAAATCATTTCTGAGTGAGAAGATTATCTACATATAATATCAAAAAGTCTACAAAGTAATTATTACAATAGCTTTTATCTGTAAGTGAGCAGATTAAAACTCAATTAAAAATTACTATGTGAAAGAAACAATTAGAAAACATAGTTTTATATTAGCAACCAAAAGGGTAAGGTAATTACAAATAAATCTAATAAAAACATGCAATCACTGTATGGGGACAATTTTAAAGCTTTATTGAAAGACATTACACATTGATACACATACACGTATCAGTAACACTGGGGAGATCTAAATAATATTGGTAGATTGCATCAATGTCAATATCCCAGTTGTAAGATTATACTGCAATTTTGCAAAGTGTTAACTTTGGCAAAAAGTAGGAAAATCTACAACCGCATATGAATCAACAATTATTTCAATAAAATTCAACAAAAAATATACACTAGATGGAAATAACAGCAGATAAAGCACTACAGAAAATAAGTTTAGTGAATCTAAATATGCCAACAACTAGAAACTACCCAAAATGGAACACAGAAATAAAAAAGGGGGCCAGTTAACTGTAAATCAAATTTAAGGAACATAACTGTAGTCCCCAGATAAGAGCAGAAATTAGGACAGAAAACAGTACATTAAGAACTAGTGGCTATAAATATTCCAAATTTAATGAAAACTATTAGCCCCTAGTTCCAACAAGCTCCATGAACCCTCACTTCCCCATGCACCATAGCATATCACAATCAAATTGTTTAAAATCAACAGTAAAGAGAAAATACTAAAAGCAGCCAGACCAAAAAGTGTACAGGAGAATAAAATTTTGAATGGCAGAAGATTCCTCAACAGAAACTATGTAAGCCAGAATGTAGCAGAGCAACATCCTTAAAATATGATAGGGACAAAATTGTTAACACAGAATTCCACTCTAAGGAAAAAGTCTTTCAAAAGCAAAGGCAAATTAATATATTTTCATACATTTAAAAACTAAAACAACTTACTGTCACTAAAACATTATAGGAAAAAGTCCTCAGGCAAAAGGGAATAAAGGCAAAAGTTTCCAGATGGAAACTTGAATCTACACAGAGAATGAAGACCACGCTACCTTATAAAAATGTGAGCAAATATGATGTCATTTCTTAGGTTTTTAAATTTCCTTAAATAATTGACTGTTCAAAGGAAAAAAATAATAACGCATTGTGGAGCTTACAACAACATACCTGAAAGTAAAATGTATACACTAGGACAAAGACTAGGAGAGGGGAAGTGAAGAGATACAACTGTAAGATCATTGTCTTAATCTGCTTGGGCTGCCATAATGAAATATTCATACTAGGTGGCTTAAACAAAACTATTATGTTATTTTCTCACAGTTTTGGAGACTGGAAGTCTGATATCAGGGTGCCAGAGTAGTTGAGTTCTGGTGAGGCTCTCTATCTGGCTTACAGATGGCCACCTCTCACTATGTGCTCATATGGCTTTCCTTGGTGCGTGTACTTGTGTGTGCATGTCCTTGTGTGTGCATGTAGAGAGCTCCTGGTGCCTCTTTTGTAAGGGCACTAATGTCATCATCTAACCCTGGTTACCTCCCATTACACTGGGGATCGGGGCTTCAACATATGAATGGGGGGTGCTCAAATATTCCATACATAATAACTGTTTTTATATTATTTGAAGATAGACTATTTCAAAGATGTACACTTTAAACCCTAAAGCAAACATTATACAGGGTATTTTTAAGACAATACTGGAAATAAAACAGAATCACAAAAAAACTACTCAGGTAAACCAAAAGAAGGCAAGAAATGAGGAGAAAGGAGATGATGAATAGATGGGACAAACAAAAAATCAAAAACAAGGTATAAAAGATTTAAACTCAATCAAGTCATTCATCACATTAAATGTAGATGGATCTCAACACCCCAATTAAATTCACATATTGTCAGAATGGGGGAGGGGAGCATGATCTAACTATGTGCTATTTACAAGGAACTCAATTTAAATATAAAACATAAATAGGTTAAAAGTGAAAGGATAAAAAATATATACTACTCTGCTTATGTTAATAAAAAGAAAGATGGAATGGCTATATTACTATCAGACAAGTAGATTTTGTATCAGAGAATATTACCAAGGATAAAGAGCTATGTTTCCTTATGACAATTATATCCATTCATCAGAAGGACATAGTAATTCTAAATGCAATAACCGTCTCTAAAGTCATGGAGCGAGAGCTTTATAAAACTGAAGAGACAAAAATAGACAAATCCACTATTAAAGTTGGAGACTTATCATTCCATTCTTGGTAACTGAAAGAACAAGTGAGAAGAAAATAAGAATATAAAGACTTAAACAACACTCTCCACAACTTGAACTAATTGACATTTGTAGAACAATCCATCAAACAACTGTAGAAATAAGAGGAAACTAAATCAGAAGAATCAAGAGCAGATTATATCCAAACATAAGAAGAAAACCAGGAATAAAGACAAAGTGGAAATCAATGAAAAGACAACATATTATTGGCATGAAGATAAACAAAGATCGATTAGACATAATGGAGACTATAGAAAAAGAAATGTCTTTTTTTCAAGAGTGTAGGGAAGATTTACCAAGAGGAATCAAATCTTGGGCCATGTAATAGTGTCAATTTTGAAGAAATCAAATCAAGCAAAGAATGATTTCTAACCACAGTGAAATTCACTTGAAAATCTGTAAAAGAAAGGTATGTGGAAAATCCCCAAATACTAGAAAAAATAAACACACTGTATATAACACATGGATCAAAGAAGAAATCAAAAGGAAATTTTTAAAGTATTCTGAGCTGCATGAAAATGAAAATGCAACATGTGAAAAAATTTTGTAATTTAGCTAAAGTGGGGCTCAGTGGGAAATGAAGAGCACTAAACAGCTCTATTAGGGAAAAAAAGAAGGATATCAAGTCAATGGGCTAAGCATCCATCAGAAGAAATAAGAGCAAATTAAATCCAAATAATCAAGAAAAAAATAATAAAGAGCAGAAATCTGTGAAAAGATACAGTCCTATTGGCTTGAAGACAAACATGTAGATCAGTCATACATAATGAAGACTCCAGAAACAGAAATGTGGGACATGGCAATGGCAGAAACAACAATTTTTCTACCAATACTGGACTGACAGGAAAGCCATATACAAAAATAAGTTAAATGAATCTTGACCCTTACACTTAACACCACACACAAAATTCAATTCAAAATAGATCAAAGACCTAAATATAAAAGTAAGAACTTCCAGGAGAAAACAGAAAAGAGATACCTAGTTTACTGTACTTAACATAGATTTCTTAAACAGAGCATTATAAGCAGGAACTAGAACACAAGAAAATGTATAAAACGGACTTCATCAGAATTCCAACCTTTTGACCTTCAAAATACAATGTTAAGAAAACAAGGACTGGGAGAAAATATTTCCAAAACATATATGCAGGGAGTCTGGGTGGCTCAGTGGGTTAAGCATCGGCCTTCAGCTCAGATCATGATCTCAGGGTCCTGGGATCTAGTCCCACATCCAGCTCCCTACTCATCAGGGAACCAGTTGTTTCCTCCTCTCTCTGCCTGCCTCTCTGCCTACTTCTGATCTGTCAAATAACTAAAAAAGGACTTGTATCTAGAATGCAGATCTTACAAAGACAAATAGCTTAATTTTCTAAATTGCCAAAATATTTCAACAGACACTTTCCCAAAGAAAATATATGAGTAATGTAACAGCACATGAGAACACTCTCAACATCATTAGTCAATGAAGAAATACAAACTCCAATGAGATACCATGACATACCCACCAGAATGGCTAAAATTAAGAAGACTGAGTACGTTAAATGATGGCAAGAATTTGGATCAGTTGTAACTAACTCTCTTATACTGCTTGTGGGAAAGCAAATGACACAACCAGTCTGGAAAACAGTTGGGCAGTTTCTTAAAAGGTTATGCATAACATCTACCCTATGACCCATCTACCCCACTCCCAAGCACTAAACCAAGAAAAAACCAGTGTGTATCCAGATAAAGCCTAGGACATGAATGGCAGCTTTATTTGTAATTGCCAAAGTCTGGAAAATCACAAAATGTCCACTACCAGGGAAATCAGTAAATGATGGTATATTCATAGGATGGAGTGCTACTTGGTGATTTAAAAAAATGAACTATTGATACATACAATGGGGGATGAACCTAGAAATAATTACACTGAGTGAAAGCGGGAAGACAAAAACAGAGTCCTACTGTACAGTCCCATTTATAGAAAATTCTGGACAATACAAAGTAATCTATGGTGACAGAAACCAGTTTAGTGGTTACCGAGAATGGATTACAAAGAAATGTGAAGAAACCCTTGGTGGTCACAAATATGTTCCTTATTCTGATTGTGGCAATGGTATCGTGGTATGTTAAAACTCGTAAAATTATACACTTAAGGTAGGTGCCATTTATTTCATGTAACCACACTTCAGTAAAACTGGGGGAAATGGGCAAAAAAAGATTATAGGTCCTCTTAAGTAGGTGTACCATAACCATAACCTATTTCCTTGATCATGTCAGATCACACTCAGAAGAAATGTGTTTCCTGTAAGAGTGGGTTAGCAGAAGTACAGCCATCTTAGCTTGGGCAGCCTTCTCAGGCCCAAGGGCTGAACTTTCCCCTACTTTACTTTAGTTCCAGGGACCCCCCACACACACACACCCTGCATTAGTTCCAAGAAAGCACCCCACCCTGCAGCACCCCGGCAGCAGTTAGTCAGCTTAAACCACCAGGGCAGCTAGGCGGTTGCACCACGGGGACCAGCTGTTGAAAAGAGCTTATCTTACTAAACCACCAGGGGGGTGCAAGCCAAAAGTATGTATGGTCTTTGAAGTGATGGAAAGTTACTGTGAGTTGGATGTTCTAAAAAAATGCTATATAAACCCTTGGCTTTGAGTGCTCAGGGTCCTTGTAGAAACCCGCTGCATCAGGCAGATACTCGGACCCCAGCTAGCTGGAAATAAACCTGTGTGATTTGCATTATTGAGAGTGTTCTCTAATTGAGGGGTGGTTGACTCCATACCCTAACATTTGGAGGTCCCACCGAGATCTTAAGACCCCTCCTCAGGGAGACCGATGACCCCAACACGGAGGTTTACATAGAAGCCGCAGCAGGAGGTTTGGCCACCGCCAAGAGGGGAGGACTAAAACAAGTCCTCCACTAGAGAGACTGAAACAGGTCTCTGCCCGGCCCCAATTGAGAATTCTCACGGGAAAGAAGGAGTGGGTTGCGACCTGGAGGCTCCATTACTGGAAGTCGCGGGAAACGTCCCCAACGAAAGGGTGCCAGAATGACATCCACAATGGACACCATTTCGATGGCTAGGTACGGATCCTGAGTGTTGTGTGAGTGGGACGGAGCCTGTGGATGTGGTGTGGCTGATGGGCTAGCGGGTATTAGAAAACTCGGTTCGAATTTATGTGTTAGGTTAGAGTCCCCCGCTGTTTCAGGAGGAGTGAGAGTCCCCCTAGGTGGTCACCAGGGTGTTCGTGGTCCCCCAAGGCAGCCAGGGGGTTCGAGTCCCCTAGGCGGTCAGGCATCTTGTTTTTATTGTCAGTTGTGCTGTTTGTTAAATGCATGGGAATTTTGTCTGTTGCGCTGTTTGTTAAGTGTATGGGGCTTTGTCTTAGTGCGGACTGAGGCTGTGTGAGTGTGTTCTTTTTGTCATTGGTTGTCTTTTTTGCCTATTGTGTTGCTCATCCCTAGGGGACCAAGAAAATCCCCACTGATGAGTGTCTCTAGGGGGCCAAGAATGGTAATAAGACCCAGAAACTTGATGCCCTCTCTATGTTCCTGTTCTTATATAAAGCTGGCTCTCTTGGGCACGGGACAGCCACCTAAGTCACCAGGACGGCTGCCAATCTTAGGACTCCCGTGTGAGGTTTCCTCCTGACTGATCTAATGTGATCCCCTCCACATCCCTGGTCTAGCCACTTCTGGCTGCAGGACCTCCATTGGGAGCCAGCCGAAACCAGTACCCGACTGAATTAAAACGCAACCGGGAACCGTTTCCTAGGGAAGTTGACTATAAGGACCACATGTGTTGGAATGTCGCACAGACTGTGATGGATTTCAGTCTTTACTGTTTCTTGTCGTCTTCAACTACTTAAAAGCTATACCTTCATTCCTCATACCTAAACCTTCACTGCTCTACACCAGGACCCCGATCTAAGGGCCTTTTGCAGAATAAGCCTAGTATACCCAGGTTGCTGGGTCATCCCTAGCAAAGGGGATTCTGACTTTATCTATGTTCCTCCTAATAGATGTGGGGGCTTCTCCCTCATTCATTTCCTGTGTTAATGGCTATAACTGGAGCCAGCTGGGGTTGATCTAACTTGAGACAGAGACTTTAATATTTCCAAGCAGCTGCTGAAACTCCCTTTATTTCAGGGAAGTTCCTTGCCTGCTCTGGCCTGACATGGACTGCCTAGCCCCTCCCCCTTGCTGGTGGGAAAGCATAGCGTCTGCTCCTCTGTTGGGAGTTGAGAAGCTCTAAAACCGGGAATCCTTTCTCTGCCTCCTGGCAGCACCTTCTTTCTTCTGTCTCCCCCTTCTCATGTTCCTGCACCAACATGCGTGCAGCCTGCACGACGAGCCTCTAGATCATGCACCATGGCTCCTTCTCTCTTCACTGTCAAGGAGGAGCAAGACAAGCAGCCCCTGGACCTAACACTCCCCACTCCAGATCCTACATTCAAAGTGGAGTGGGCCCAGGTGGAAAGTAAATCAGTATTTGAAATAAGTTTGTTAATTAGGATAAACGTGTCTTTTGAGTTAACAGTAGTAAATGTGAAACTTCAGAATTTTTACTTCAGGTCAAATAACCTCGTGTTATTTGTTAAAATCTGTTGAAATCTGTTAGCAAAGAGAGGACTAAACTGATGCTTAATTGTCTCAAAGTTTTATTGGGTAATTGTTAAAGTAGCTTTCAAAATCTTTGCTAACCCAAAACTTTAAACCAAATGGGATAAAATGCTAGACGCTAATTGCTAGAACTATGTTTGTGCTTTTGAAATCTGTTGGTAAACCTGTTTTGTGCTTAACTGATTGATCAATTTGCCCTCTAAAGAATTCTGTTGTAACAGTTCACAATAGGTTTATATTTAATCTTCAGTAGAGGTTAAGGTATTTCTAAGAGTACAAAATTCTGCTAAGTGTAATTAAGACTGATGGAAAGAAGGGAAACGACTCTGTAGAAAAGTAGGAAATCTGTAAAAAGGGGAGAAAAATACCCGATGCCTGATCCTGTTTGAGTAAGAAAGAAAAACAGGCCTGGAGGCTCTGTCTGAGCTAGATCCATTCCTAAAGAATGGACGGGGAGACCGGATGGGAGGAAGTGTCCAACTTGTTTGAATCTGAAGAGTGCCTGGCTGTGTGAATGTGTATGGCTCCACCGCTTCGGCTACAGGCTACAGAGTCTGAGTGGGCTGCACCCTGAGTCTCGCAGGACGTCATATGGCAGAACGGTCATCTTCTCCACGGAGTAGGCTGGTCCGGGGTTTATATGGACAGACCTTAGCTAAGACGCTCCTGCGAGGGACCCGAGCAGGAGGGCATCTGAAGGATCCCCCTCCCTTTGTTTGCGACGTCATTCACGATGGGAGAGAAACCCAGAAAACTCTCAAGATTGCACGCTTAAGAAAAAAAAGGAAAGGCAGGGGTATAGATAAGCTGGTTTTCTGTTTAAAAGGGCAAAGTTTTCTTTGGTTAATTGAAATGTAAATGGTTTTCTCTTTGCCTGCCCAGAGTTGTAAATGAGATCTCTGTGGCTCATAAGGCTTCCTTGATATGCTAAGTTACTCAGGGAGTACTGCTAAACCAATGGTAAACCTTGGGTTAGATTTGGGTAAATGCTGTAGCTACTCCAGAGGTTCTATACATTACAGCTTTATGTTTTGATAAGGGTCATCACTTGATATAGATATCACATATCTATTCTGAGTTTTTGTCATTTGTAATCTTTTTAATTCTCTTGTAAGATGAATTGCGCCTTAAAGGAAATTCACATGGGAAGAATTTCAAGACAAATACAGGTCTTTGATATGTTAAAATCCTGGGAACTGAAATGGGTAAAAATTACAGAAGTAAGGGCTACATTCAGACTAAACCAAATTTAGCAACATGGGATTAAATGAACTAAAAGATTATAGTGTTATGTCTCTTGTTTTAAACATTGCTGGTTCTCCAAACTTTTTCTTAAATTATCTGTAATTTACAGAGCTGTAAAAGTATTCATTTGTAAATGAATCCAGGCGTTCACCTTTTCTTTCTATTTGAACCCTCTAAAACCAAAAGGTCTCAATAAGTATTCTTTCTTCCTTGGCAATCAGTCATTTTCATAAATTCAATAAGAATCTGTTCTCCTTGTAACAGGACACTATTGGAAACATGAATGTCATATTTGAAAATACTCAGATATGACCAGACAGCTTAAAGGAACTAAGATTGGCTTTATAAAACCTGGAGCCATAAAGTCCCTTGGAACTGTTGGCCTGATACCTCGCTTACAGAGTTCCCAGCAGCCTCACCAGGTGAGTAAAGAATATCACTTCCTGGTAGGTGCAGAGCCTCAGGATACTTTGAGAACCTCAGGAACCGACAGGTATTGCAGGCTTGTCTGATGGCAACTGCGTGGCTTGGCTTCTGGCCTGGAAAGGCTACTGAAAGTTCAACCTAGAGATTCCTTATAAGAAGTTCCAACAAAGCAGATTTTAAAAGACTATATGATTTTTCACTGTTCTTGCTGAGCTTATGTAAACAATTAGGCCAAGCTTGTTAAAACTGGGCTTGTTTTTCAAATGAATTAGTCCTGATTTGGCTATCTCTGGAAATGAGGGTTATTTTAGAGAGGAAAAATTATGTTTTAATAACACACCTTTATGGGTTTTAAATTCTAAATTTGACTGTTTTAAAATGTTTACCTAAGCTAGACAACTTGAGGTGAACTTCAGAGAAGTTGCACGATAGCTCATTTAAATGATCTTGCTTTTGCCAGTCAGTCAGCCCCAGCATTGGCCTTCCCAGATGTTACCAAGCCCTTTAACTTGTATGTGGATGAAAAGGCAGGGGTGGCCAAAGGAGTTTTGACTCAGACTCTGGGGCCTTGGCAAAGGCCAGTAGCCTATCTTAGCAATTAACTAGATCCAGTAGCGGCTGGGTTCCCCCCTGCCTCTGCATAATTGCTGCCATGGCCTTCCTGGTCAAGGATGCAAGTAAATTGACTTTGGGCCAAAATCTCATCTTGATCACCACTCACGCTCTCAAGGGCCTTCTCCGGACTCCACCAGACCGGTGGACGACAAACGCTGGAGTGACGGGGTATCAGGTCCTCCTCTTTAACAATGACTGATCAGTCTCTACTCCAGTCACTGCAGGCATCATTACAGTGTGTCTAGCCCACACGGGGATCCTAACTGCCCACACGGAGATGGAGACGGAGCTGGAACCACATCCTTACCAACCCGGGGACTTAGTTTGGAAGCGCTTCCACCAAGTGGAAACTTGGGAGCCTGGCTGGAAGGGACCCTACAGCGTGATCCTGACCCCTCCCACCCCTCTCAATGTAGGTTGACCGCATTGGGCCTTGGGTCCACCACTCTCACGTGTGCCAGCCTACCCCACCAGAACAGAGACAAGCCACAGAGTGGACCGCGTGGCAGCACCCTGATAAGCCCCTGAAACTGAGGATCTCTAGACCTCAGGAGCATACCAAATCTTCTGCCCAGCCCGATGATGAAATGGCAATTGATCCTGACCCTGTTCAACAGCTGGAGAGAGACCCACATGGGAACCAACCCTCATCAACCTTAGAAGCAGACATGGATCCTAACGGATGGACAAACTGGGGGACTATGTGCTGCACTAGGAGAAGAATGCTGTTTTTACGCTGACCATTCAGGAGTAGTAAAGGAATCCATGGCCAAGTAAGAGAAGGATTAGCTAAGAGAAAAAGACAAAGAGGCACAGGAGAACTGGTTTGAGGCTTGGTTTAATTAAGTTTCCCTGGCTCTCCATCCACCCTAGTTTCTACCTTAGTTGGCCCATTTATTCTACTTGTACTCATTTTAACTTTTGGCCCCTGCATTCTAAACAAACTTACTAATTTTGTAAAGGACCATGTTAATACCATCCAACTCCTGGTCTTAAGACAACAATATGAAAAGTTGCCCACTCTTGAGGGCCCCCACGACTGCCCTACAAATGACCAAGATTCCTCATTATGAAGAACTAAAAGCGGGGAACAACTAAAAGTTGTTCATTATGAACTACTAAAGAGTGGGTTAGCATAAATACAGCCATCTTAGCTTGGGCAGCCATCTCAGGCCCAAGGGCTGAACTTTCCCCTATTTTAGTTCTAGGGACCCTCACCCTGCTTTAGTTCCAAGAAAATACCCCACCCTACAACACCCCGGCAGCAGCTAATCAGCTTAAACCACCAGCGCAGCTAAGCGGTTGCACCACGGGGACCAGATGTTGAAAAGAGCTTATCTTACTAAACCGCCAGGGGGCGCAAGCCAAAAGTATGTATGGAAAATTACTGAGTTGGATGTTCTAAAAAAATGCTATATAAACCCTTGGCTTTGAGTGCTCCGGGTCCTTGTAGAAACCCACTGCGTCAGGCAGATACTCAGACCCCAGCTAGCTGGAAATAAACCTCGCTGTGTGATTTGCATTATTGAGAGTGTTCTCTGTCTAATTGATGGGTGGTCGACTCCGTACCCTAACATTTCCTTCAGGGAACACCTTCCTTGTTCCAATCCATTCTCCATGTTTTTCAATAAAATTGCTATCCACCTTCAGAAGTGACAAAAGTCAAAAATAGACACTACCCTACATGTACACTTGAAGGATCTCTTTTATGGAAGACAGGAACTTCCTTTGTCTTGGCTCTGAAATCCATCCCATATCTGGCAAGGACCTGCTCCTCCAGACACTCTTGAGCCTGCAGATCCTCTCTGGTGGAAAGGATTGAGGCAAGCTGTGGATCTGGTGAAAAGAGATTTGACTCCCACACCTGGAGAGGAAGCGGATCCTCACAAGAGCTGAAACATAGAAACTACTGGAGACAGCAGGAAAACTTTCTGCTGAAAACACTGATCAGTCCAGAGAGCTGTGCAGGGTTAGTAAGCAAAACTGCCCACTGTTCCATCCTCCTTCTGCTCTGCTGCCTTCGACCTCATCCAGCATCAGCATTGCCTCCTACCAACAGCCAGAGAGCTGTGGACCCATCAGTACAAAGAGGAGAAGACGGGGGTAGGTGGGGATCCCCTTGGAGAAGTTCTCGCTGTGATTTCCTTGTTCTAAATGGAATGCAAGATTCCTCCTAGGGGACATTATGGCCCTCTCCCTGGAGCCTATTCCACAGTGATCCATTTGTCCTCCTTTTATGAAGTCTGGAGACGAAAAATCCCAAGAGCTCTAAGGCAAAATTACATTCACCCAACTCATCAAGCCCGCACTTGTCCACACAAGGTGTTTTCTGGCCACGTGACTGCTCAGGAAGAGGCGCAAGGCCGCACTCATGATCAGTGAGGCAGGTGGCCAAGTTTGGCAGGGTCTCCTCGGAAGAAAGCTATTTCTGCTCATTCCTGCAACATACACTACATGGGTGCCCATAGTGCATCGAGAAGGTGAAATATAGGGTGACAAGATGGGGCCTAATCCCTGGCCTCAATCCCTGGGTTCTCTGACATGCCCAAGGTGAACTATATGTTGCTGCCTCTGGGGGTGCAGGGCAGAGAATTTGAGGCTCAGAAACGTGGCAATGGCAAGCACACAGGCACCCTACCGGAGGCCCAGAAAGCGGCAGGACAGACCAAAACAGCCCTTGCTGTCTTTAAGGACAACACTAAGTTCACTGAATTTGCATATCAATTATCTGACTCAATAAAACATTTAAAGTTGGGGGGGGGGAATGAGAATCAACCCCAGAGAAAAGTAGACAGAAGACTGGAATTGACACTCAAAAAAGAAACAGCAATGATTCAAAACCCAGAATACAAAAGGTTCATATCCTCATTACTAATTAAGAAAACAGAAATTCAGGGAAACCTAACTCACCATTTAACATCCATGAGATCAAAAAATAATAATTGTGAAGTTAACGATACCCAAGTGTCGAGCAAAGGGAATTCTTTCAAATGGTAATCAGAATATACATTCTTATATCCACTTGGAAAAACAGTCTGACATTACCTTGTAAAGTTGAACACATATATATTCTGAGACCCAGGAACTGCTCTGCTAGCTCGTACCTAGAGCAATTCTTACACAAGTGCATCAGAAGAAATGTGTAGGTGATCTCATACCAGCAGGGTCTTAGCAGCAGGATAGAAAACAGAACTGGGAAGAACAAAATGGCCATTGTCAGTAGAGAGACTAAATACAATAAGGTATGGTCACACGGTAGAACACTACGCAGCAGTGAAAATGCTACACGTTTCCCCATGAACGAACCTCAGAAATAAAACAGCAAACAAAAAAGGCAAACTCTAAAAAAACATTCAAAATGAAACATGTTGGGTAGAGACACCACCACCAAGCACAGTGTTAGCCAGTACTCCCTGGCGTAGCCGTGCTGAGCACCATGGCCTCGTCTCAGCTGCCCATGCCCACATCACACCGGTTGTTAAATATTTTGAATGTTATCCCTCCACACATCTGTGAAGCAAGCAGAGGTCACATAACCACAAAACCCAATTCCTTCCCATTTGGCGAAAGGAACGAGATGTGGGGAACAAAGGCTTGAAAGTTAAAGTTATTGGTAATGTTCTCCTTCTCAGACTTGTCTGAGAGTACCTATTTCTCATTTTATTATTCTTTTATCCTAGACACATTTGTGTGTGTGCGCGTTTGGGGGTGGCTTTTTTCTCCACGTGAATACATGCATGTATTTCTGTACATTCTTCTGTTCACATATCTCAGGGGATAGCCAGCCTCCAAGATGGCTCCCCACCCCACCCCCCAACCCCAGTTTTGCTATCTGGCATCCGCTCCCCGCTGTGTGTTCCCTGCCACAGTAAGTGCAGCCAGCTCTCACTGCAGAAATGACACTGTGTGTTTTCCACGTGGTGGTCACAAAAAGTAAATTCTCACCCATTCTGAAAGAAGCCAGAGGTCATGTTGTGAGGACGTCAAACAGCCTGGGATCCGCGCAGAAAGGAACCGAGGCTTCCCGCCTACCACCAGCAACAACTGGGCAGCCATGTGAGTGAAAAACATCTTGTGACTGGATCCTGCTGGTCCTGGGAAAGCCTTCAAATGACAAATGTCAGCTCCGGCTGACATTTTAACTGCCACTCCCAAAGAGGAGACACCCTGAAGCAGGACACCATCGGCTGGGTCGTCCCCTAATTCCCAACCCACAGAAAATGGGTAGAGATAATAAATGGTCACCGTGTCCAAAACATCTAAGTGTTGGGATGGTTTGTTATGCAGCAGTGGGTAACTAACAGATCGGGGACCACGGCAGGGAAGGGCTACCAAAATAAACTGACAATGAGAGAGAAGCTGTGTGCTTGGCAGTGGGCAACACCCCACAGGACTTTGAAGAAGGTTAATGAGAGCCTAGAGGACTTGGAACAAACTGTCAGCAAAAGCTGGTGACATTTGAGGAGGCTGCCTGTGAGGGTGAGGGCTTCAAGGAAGCAGAGGAGACTGTTCTTGGAAACAAGAAGTTGTGTAGCGGCGGAAAGTTGATGATCAACACTGTCATCTACAGAACATGGGAGCGTATAAACATACCTCGGGAGCTGAGGGACAGAACTGGATTCTGAAGGTGCACAGATTTTCTTCTCACTGCTCATACTAAAATGCAACAGGGCAGAGATAAGCCAGAGGAAGGACCATTTAACAGGAAGGATCCAGGAATGGTTGCATTTGAAACTGCCACTCCCTGTCATCTCCTCAAATGGAAAGGATGCTAAAATTAAGAACTGGGCTTCTGGGCAAAGAACAAATCCAGGGCCCTCTCAAGAAAATGTGGTCTAAAGACGAAGCTGGGAGTGGAACTGAAAAATCCTTCATTAGGACCTCAAAGAACGGTTCAGCCCCGCACTGTCTGGGACTTCTAAGGACTTTGAAGGTGTTGCCTTTCTGACTCTCAGTCAGTAGCAGCCTAAGGTAGAGATAAAGTCTTATCTGGAAGAGATTTGTGGGTGTGGTTTTCATCCAAAGAAATAAACCCACTATGGCAGGACACCCCCTAAAAACTTTAAGAGGATCACTGTGGCAGAAACACCACCAGCTTGGGCTGAAAGGGCAGAGACAGTTCAAAATGAAAAGTAGACTTTGGACCTCAAACATCTACAGACAGGAAGACTGGGAAACTACTTGGTTGCAAGCATAGGCTGCCTCTCGTGGGAAAGGAAGGATGATTCAGGTAGAAGTGAGAGCCAGACGGCAAAGCCAAAAGGCAAAGAGACTCAATCCAAGGCAGGAGTCGGACTGAGTCCTTTTAAAGTAATTTTTTAAATGTATCCCAATGGATTTCAGAATTGCTATGGGCCAGTGACTCCTACGTGGCCCCCTTCTCCCTGCTTTTTGGGTAGGAATCTCTACAGCAGCTTTCCTGTGCCCACTGCCCCACCATTGAACACTGGGTGTGTAAGAGGCAAACAACTTGTCTCTTGACCTCACAGATCTTCAGACTGTGAGGCACTGGCCCTGAGTAGCCCCACAGTTGGGCCTAATTTAAATAATGAGATCCTGGGGTTTGGGGTTTTGGTTTTTTGGTTTTTGCTTTTTTTGTTGTTTTTGTTTTGAAGACATAATTTAATGGGATGAGACCTTGAGGAGAGAGGAGTACATTTTGCGTGTGGGAAGGGAGTCACTGGAGGCCAGAGGGTGAACTGCGGTGGCCAGTCTCCAAGATGGCCCCCAACGCTCCTCACCTCCCGGTATTCATGCCCTAGCATCCTCTCATCTCACAGCAAGCAGGGCCTGTGTGTGTAACCAACAGAAATCACAGCATCTGACTTCCAAGACTAGGTCATCAAAGACATTTGGGATTTCCCTTGAGCGCTCCTGGATCACTGACTCTGGGGGAAGCCAATGACCATGCCATGAAAACATCCAAGCACCCCTAGCGGTGCAGGGTCTGTCCACATAACAAACAACTAAGGGCTCCAGCCAACAGCCAACCCTCCCTTGCTGGTCATTAAAGTGAGGCATCTTGAAATTGTTGTTTTAAGCATTTAAGTTTTGGGGTGACTTGTTATGCAGTCATGCAGCCATAGATAACTAATAGACCTTGGAACCTGGTAATAGGACACTACTCTAACCAAAACCTGAGATGGAGGAGAAGCCATGGATTTAGCAGTGGGCAGAAGCTGTGCCCTTGACCCCCTGCACAAAGCTTCCTGACAACTACAGGGCTGGACCAGGCCTTGACTATAACTTCGTGAGCAATTTCAAGCCAAACCACTCCCAAATCCCTGACCTCCCCCCACCGCAGTCAGTGTCAGAGGATACACACATGGCCATTGTCTAAAGCCACTGAGCATTGTTATTTTTTTTTATGCAGCAGTAGATAAATAATACATTTCATAGTCAATATTTTACAAAAGAAATTTACTGAAATGCAAGGGAGGTGTGGACCACGGTCAGGAATCGGTAACAGAGAGGGCCAGTAGTGTGGAGACCTCTGACTCTTGTACACAAATGAGATCATACTATACTTTCTATTCTGTAGTCTGTGATGCACCTGAAACTTCTATAATTTTCTGGAGAAGAAGGAAATGGTTATGTCCGTTGTTTGTATTTTAAAAAAGATATTTTTAAAGCAATGGCTACTGAAAATTAAATTCTGGGTGGTTTTCAAATGGAGACACTCATTCCAGTGAAAGAAAACAAAATGGAAATGTGATTTTTGCTCATCACTCTATAATGAACCATAATTAATAAAATGAATTTATGAATAATTGCATTTTATTAATAATAAATACCAGCTTCGTAAAAATCGACCCAGGTGTCTAACACAGACACAGTTTCAGCTCCTTGTGCTTTTATCCTGGCTTCTACCCAACTTCATATAATTTTCAGGGGTGAAAATCAAACACACAAGGTGTGTTCTTTGCTCACGTAACATCACATCTTATGGGATTTTTGTGTTGACCCACAGACTTTCTCATTATTATGAGTGGATATTTTCAAATATTTTAAAGCCAACTTCAAGTTTCTTGTAAAATTTATAAATTTCTCACTTGATACCCGAGTGTGCAAAGAAAACATGGGTTCTTTATCCTCTCTAACTACTTGGATATTCTCATGACCCCACACCTCCCTGAGAATAGGGACAAGTAACTATTTGTCTGCTTAACAGTTTATGCCACCACAGTCCCTGCCCAATTAAATGAGCTATTTTGCATGACTTCTGGGGGTGAATAAGATGTCCTATGTTCTTCCACTCCCATGCCCCTATCCAAGAAGGCATCAGGACGTAGGCGGGTGCTGCTGCCCTTATATACTCCCACTTCACAGTGTGAAGGTTCTGTGTAACCCATCCAAATCAAAGTATATGACGTCTAGGACTCAATCATTCGGGATTTCCCTTGAGCTCTCCTGGATCACTCATTTTGGGGAGAAGCCAATGACCATGCCATGAAAACATGCAAGCACCCCCTAGCAGGGGGGTGGAGACCCTGCCGTCCTTCTGCTGACCTCCTCCTTGGACTGGGCTCTGGGTGTCCATCAGCTGGTTTCACTCAGCAAGGTGGTCTGGTCCTGCCCCTTGTATCCAGCGGGAAAATGAGGCTTTTCCTTCAGCATGGGCATTTCTCCCAAAAGGACTGTCCATCTGCTCTGACTGTTACACCCCAGCTAAGCCCTTGATGGTGCTATGGGCCCCTCGGGGTCCCCTTGTCACAATTACAGTACTTGTCCCCACCCCATTCCTTCTCCAGTCATGTTCATCTACAGGGTCCTATCAGCACCCCCGCCTTGGCAGTCATCCAGAAGATTCAGGCTGCATTCCCCTGAAGGTGGGCATGCGTGTCTGGGTGCCAGCCCCCCCTTATGCCACACAGGAGCTGTTGGGGTTCAGACATGCCAAATGGTGCTTTTCTCTGTTCCTAGACTGTTCCATCCAACCTCACCAAGTTCCCCATGACCACTGCCACAACCACCACGGCTCCACCTACAGTTCTGAACTGGAAGCAGGACCAAGTTCCCTCCCCTTTTGCTTTTTATAGCCAACCTATCCCTCTCTGCTTTGGTTTCCCCACCCCACCCTCCCATTCCACCCCACCCACCACCCCGCTCTGTTTCCATCTCCTTTTAACAGGAGAGTGGGTGGAACAAAGCCAAAAAGTTACCTAGGACAGAACCCAAAAGGAAAAACAAAGGTGGTAGGACCCCCCCACACACTCACTACAAATAAACAGCCAAAGAGGGAGGAGGGAAACCAGAAGCATCCAGTGTAACAGTGGTCGAGGGAAGAGAGAGGCTCAGGGAGGGAGGGCAGAACCCTCTAGCCACGAGAAGACAGGAAATGCCCAAGTGACATGGAGGTCAGTGGTGACAAGTTTTGGGGGGAGTGGAGAGGAGGGAGGAAGCCAGACTGGGTGGGCCAAGAGGTGAGTAGGGGGAAAGGAGAGGGAGACAGTGAATGTAGACACTGTTTTCAAGAAATTCGGCCGTGAAAGGGAGGAGACAGAAGATAGAGTGGGGGTGAGGCATCCTGGGAGAGGCTCCCTTTTTGTTTTGTGTTTTGATTTTTTTTTTTGGACGGGGCAGGCATGAATAAGTTAAATACTGACAGGAGCCATGAGAGAGAGGCGGGCAGGGTAGGGGAGCTCTTAACCAAGAGCTTCAGTCTTCCTCTGTGAAGCAGGAGGGAGACAAAAACATGCGCTAGGAGTTTGGCGATGGGTGGCAGGACTAAAGGACTGGAGAAGGAAGCTTTGAAAGAGCTCTTGTGCTCAGTGGAAGGGAAAGCGGTGTATGAATGTGCACGGGAACTGCCACGGAGTCGATGCCCTCGTGACCTCAGCAAACGTGACTCGACAGGGGCAGCCACCCAGAGGGAAGCGCACGTGTGTGCGTGTGTGCGTGTGTGCGCGTGTGCAGGCGCGTGTCAAGTGCTCAGGTCCAGTCACAGAGATGGCCAGTCAGCCATCATGTCAGACCACTTCACGCCACCAGCCACTCCGGGCCACACGCGTGCTTTACCACAGTAACCACTGGTGGCTCAAGTGAACGTGCCACCTGGACTATACACTCCTGGGAAGCAGAGATGGTGCCGCCGCCTACGATAGACACAAAGCTGGAAGAGTCCTTAGAAATCATCTAGTCAAACTACCTGATTTTTCTCACAGCTTAACACCCAGGTTGGGGAAGGAGCCAGGAATCCAAGGCTGTCCTCTGCCAGCTAAACCCAGCACCTTCTCCCCAGCACGGGCCACCCCTGTCTCTCTCAGTGCACATAGCCCCTGCTTTGGCTTCTAAGGAGAGTGTGGCTTTTCAAAGGGCAGCTTTACCCCAGTGCCTGGTTTTGGTAAAATCATAAAGCAGAAATACCATTCGATTCCTGAAGCAACACAACCTCCCCCTGGTGATGCTAAGCGATTTCCCAAAAATGTACAGCTCCGGAGAGGGGACCCAAGGGACATTAACAGTCTATGTCTTTGGATTTCTAAGGGGCTAAGTTGCTTGATTCGGGGGGGAAAAGCTGTTTCTTGGTTAACGCGACGCGGAGCGGGTTAAACCGAGGCTTTCTGCGGTCCCGAGTGTCGCCTGCAGAGGGCAGTCGACACCACCGTGTATGACCTTGCCTGGGGCCCGTTATTTTAGGGCTGAAATTCGAGGGGTATCCGTCCCCTCTCACTCTCCGAATGGCTCACACTTCTTGGCTCGCCTCTAATTAATCCAACAGTAGAGAGGTTGGGGGAGAGCTACGTCTGGACAACGGGACCATTATGAGAATGCGGCTATTTGTCTACTAAAACCAGAGAAGAAAACAGAACTTGCTGATCCTCACAGCAAAAGGGAACAGGCCCCGCTCTAGAAATTCGCAAGTTCAACATCTGTTCTTTACAACTGAGCAACTCTTCTGAAAACTCGAGAAGGTGAGCACATCAAGAAAGTACGGAGTGTGAAACACTGGGGATACAAGCACGCGGGAGGCACCGTCCCCGTCTTCCAGGAGCTGAGGGTGTCGAGGTAGAAGGAGGCACCGAGTCCAGAGTGCTCTGTGGGCAGCTCGAGGGGTTTCAGCCTGGCCTCCTTGGCATAGCTAGAGTAGAAGGTTCCTGCCATGTGAGCCTGGCCCAGGCTGGGAGAAGTCGGAAGTCAAGAGTGGCACGGGAGGCGGTGATCCCGTTCATGAAAAGCTGTTATCCTTCTAGCCCATAATCTTAACTCCGGGGCACAAAGTTGATTCTCCCTCCTGAAGGAACTCATGGGAAGTCCCACAGCACTAAACCACAACTTCCAGACCAACACTACTGCCTCCCACAAGGGAGCCCATTATTGGGGCATTTCAGCCAGACACAAATCAAAATGGGGCCTCCGCCAAGATAGTGGTTTGCCACAGATCTTATTCCAGCCTTTTAAATCCCTTGGATCTCTGCCATTCCCAGAAGGGAATAGCATCCCTTAAAGAGCTTCTCATAAAAATTGTCTCTGAGTGGCAAGACATCGTTCCTTTTTATGGCAGAGTAATATTCCAGTGTATATACATTGGCCCCATCACCTTTGAATTTAAGGAACAAAACAAATGAATGTGGTGGGGAGGGGGAAAAGAAAGAGACAAACTGAGAAACAGACTCTGAACTACAGAGAACAAATGGTTACTGGAGGGGAGGTAGGTAGCAGACAGGTAAAATAAGGGATGGGGATTAAGGAGTGCCCTTCTTATGGTGAGCACTGGGTATATTGTATGGAATGTTGAATCACTAAATTTCACACCTAAAACTAATATTCCCCTGTATGTTAACTTACTGATTTAAATAAAAATTTGGAGGTGGGGGGGGGAGTCTGATTTGTCCAGGTTATAGAGCACATGTGGCAAACCCAAGCCTCCAAATGTGGCCCCCAGAGTAGGACCATCATTTCTACAACAAAGAAGCACAAACAAGAGATAAGGACAGTGGCCCCCTCTGATCTGCGTGCACTTGGGGCCTCCCTGTGCCACTGAAATGACCCCCATGTCCCAGGGAACAAACTGCCCGAGCAAGAACAAAATGTACTCTGTTTGAAAATGTGTAGGTTTCGTCGCTTCAGCTATGTGGTCAAAAGCATTCCCAGAACGTGATTTTTTTAAGCCAAATATCAGCTCTCTAGACAGTACCCGGCCAATATCAGGGAGCTGGTTAGCTCTGCTGGTTCTCAGATGATGGAACTCAGTACCTTCAAATGTTACTTCAGACCTGCAGCTTTCCTCACTGCCATGTAGCCAGTGAACTTATCTCAAATGTTTCAAAGAAAATAGGAAGCCGCAGGTTGGGAATTCCATCCTATCCTGCCAAAGTCTTATTGGAACCTGGGGGCAGCCCCATGGCATTCACACGGCCTTCTTTCCATCAAACAAAGGGCAAAACCTCATGGTGCCCTCCCCGCCCTACCTTCTCAGGCACTGGACTTCACTTTGGCCTCTTTCCCATATCACCTCAGCTTCTCCTTGCAAGCTTTCTTGCTGGCAGCCTCCGGACCTTCTCTGGTCTCCCCACAGTGAGCTTTCCCCTGTGGCGTCAGCGGCCTGCCCGCACCTCATCTCTCCTCCTCCCAGCCTCGCTCCAAGTCATCCACACTCGCTGTTTGCTTTTCTTCAGCTGGCACTCCCTCCCCAGCTGCTCCGATCATAAAACTCTCCTTTTCCTCCCACTCAGCAATGTCTTTGCACTTGGATAAACCTGCTGCCTCTCGGTCTGGATCTTTCGGAACTTTCAGAAGCCTCGGACACAGTTAACCATTCTGTTCCTGTTTGAAACCCTCTTCCCTCGGCTCCCCATCTGACCACTCTGTTTCCCTTCCGATTCTCTGGCCACTTTTTTCTATATTTGCTTTGAGAGCTGTTCCCTCTCCTCCAAATCTTTAAAGAGTGAGTTAACCAAGACTCTGTCCTGGACTCCTTTCTGTCTAGGAGTTCTCCCTCCAAGGTCTACCCCTGGCTTCACAGAGATTCGTAAAGCCCCAATCCCTAACTCCAGGCCAGATCTTTGCTCCAGCTGGCCGCCCTCCGCACCCACTCCCTGCTTCCCACCTCCCAGGGAAGGTTTCATGGGGCCCCAGCCTCTACAAATCCAAAAGGACTGGCTGGGTCTCTTCCTCCGTCTCCCCATCCCGCTCCCCTCATGTGACACCTCCGTGCTGAAACCCTTCGTTCTAAAACCCAGACTCTTCCCTGTACCTCTCCACTTGCATTCAATGGGTTGTTGACCTGCCAATCATGTCTCCTGAGAATATCCCCAACCCATCTATCTTTCTCCATCTCCACCCCTCCCCTCCATCCCACCCAAAGCACCTGTCACTTTCACTGTAGGACACTCCCCAAAATGTCTTCAAGACTTTCCCCCTCTGCACCTGCTGCCACACAGCAGATGGTAGCGAGCACACAGCTTCAACTTAGACGACGGAAGTTGTGATCCTTAGCGTGGTGTCAGGCCGAAGCAGCCAGCTCCACCCCCCGCGAGGTCTCACCTCCTCCCAGTCCTCCCTTGGATGCCAGGACAGAGGATGTGGCTGTGTGGGGACGTTTGGCATCATCGTCCCAGCCAGGAGTCTCCTTCCATAGGATCCCCCACCTGGCCCCCGGACACTTCTCTCCTCCACCTGCCCCCCTCCTCCCCTGCCTCCTCAGGCTTCCCCTGCTCTGCCCAGCCCAGCCTGGCCAGTTCTGCTCACACTTTAGAATCTCACCTTTGACAGGACTCCCACGGGGTCATTTTCCTGATTGCCACCAGCCCCCAAAGAGGTTATATACCCTTCTATGTATTTCTCCACACCACCACAACTAGTCATTAAAGAAGTTATTTAATTATTGCTAAGTGGATATCCACTCTTCTCAACTATAGACTCCAGGAAGAGCAGATACCTGTGCCTGGCTTTGCACACTCCCGCCTCCCTAGTGCCCAGGCACTGTTGGCATTAGCAGACACTCAATAAATATTTGTTGAATGAATGAATGAACCCTCAACCCAGATGACCACCTAGGCAAGAGCTGTAGCAGAGCCCCACCCCTCCCCACCACCAGGCACGGTTTCAGGGCCTTGAGGCCTCGTGAGTCCTGTTATTCTGCTCTTCATGACCTCTACAGGATGATGGCCATGAGTCCCAGTTGGCTCAGTTGGCCAGACCAGCCCCAGTTTATGCCTGTTGTTCAGGCATAAACTTAGTGTGTCTCCCCTCCTCACTCTCAAAGAGGTCCTGCTTTGAACCTTAAAAATGGTGCTGCCCACATGCCTCTCATCCCCAAGGAGGTCCCTGGTAGACCACCAGGTGTCCACACCCCCACATGCATGGGTGGAGCCAGGCCTGTAGGGGAGCTGGACCCCCAGCATGAGACCAAACCCAATACGTGGATTCTTCCCCTTTCTCACTGCTGAGGGGACAATCTCAGAGCGCCACTGGCATGGCCCCTCAGAGGCACGGTCCCTCCACGGACTGGGACACCAGTCATGAGTAACAGCAGCAAGTTCCCTGCTAGGGACGCCCCCCCCCTTTATCCCCACCCCTCCTCCACCCTTCTTCCTCCAACTTTGATTTCTAGAGAACTGAGGCTACAACTAGGACTTACTTCCATGGGGCACCCTCTGCAAAGGGAAGAATTAAATCTGGAGCATGGGAAAGAGCATGAGAAGATGCACCTGGGCTCAGTGAAACACCTCCCAGCACCAAGTACACACTGGTCCCTCTCCCAGTCGTCCCTCTTCAGAGGGACCTCTGTCCTCAAAATGTGTGGGAGCAGAGGCTATACACTCTCAAGCATCAAACCATGGGGGGTGTCCTGCACCCCAGGGGCCTGGGCAGACTTCTGCCTTCCGACCAAGGCTTCCGCGGGGTCCTAGAGGGGGAAAGGTGAGCTCGTGCACTATCGTGGTTAGAGAAAGTAATTGACATGTGGCTAAACAGCTATTTGGTTTACAAATCTTCTCCAGAGAGCCGTTTCCCAAAAAAATTCTGGCTCGCTGCGTGTCCAAATAAAGGTACCACGGCCAAAAGATCAAGGCTTAAAAATGATGAGAAACACAGATAACTCCCCAACATTCGGAACTGGCATAAGCATGCCTAATCCATCAAAACAAATTTTGATCCCACGTAGTAACAGGCTTAAACTCCCCCCCCCCCCGCCCCCCGCACCACCAACTTAGCCCTCCTAAAGTCGTCCATTTTATTTTTAAGTTCATTTGCTTAATGCTCCGAACCTTTGAAGATAAAGTTCACATTAACCTCCCCTATTAGTAGCACGCTAGGGCGGGGCGGGGGGGGGGGGTTGTTTTCAAACGTGGGGTAACTTCCCCTCTCTGAGACGCTTAGGTAAGCTCAGCACAGACGCGAACAAAAATGTCACGTCATTTCAGTACCTTGGACATGTCCAGGAAGGGAAAGAAAGGGAAGCCAGTCCGGGGCACGCCCTAGGCAGTGACCAAAGCTGGCCCCACCAGTATAGGCAAGCACACTCCTCCACCTAGTAAGTCTACAAAAAGATGCCCAGCGGTTCTGGCAACTTGGGGCTGGCTAATGTGGAAGCGACTGGCTGCAGTGGGGCAGGTGAGGAACCGGGGTTTGGCTATTGAGGGGCTGGTGGGCGGAAGCCCTGTGTTTACAGAAACCATCCAGGCGTGGCCAGACTCTGACCACAACTGGAAGAAGGGCCAGCACATTCCTGCCAAGGGGACCAAGAAGTTAGGCCCGAGTCGGGGGAGGGGGGGTTCAGGACCCTGGGCACACAAGCTCCAGGGCCAGTGGGGGGCCTGTGGTGCTCCACGGGGAGGAGGAGGCAGAACCCCACTCAAATGAGCTGCAATGACTTGACAAGGAAAAAGAAAGGGGGGAAGCGGGCACACAGGGCCCCCAACACCCTGGATAGAAGGCCCACAAGGACCATTTTCAGAGCCCCCAGCCTTGGCCTGAGACCGCGGTCACTCACTGGGCGCTGGCTCAGATTTGCCCCATAGCGGAGGGGAAGAGAAATGTGTGGGTGGGAACCAGCAGAGACACCAGCGGGAGCAGCTGGGGAAGGCGCAAGGGCACCACCCCCCAAACCCAGGAGCTTTGGGCACAGGCCCGACTCATTTTTTATTCACATACACATTTGTCACTCAAAAGGGGTATGTCCTAAATCCATCTAGAAAGCTCCCACTCCCACACCCCTATGAAGCGCACAATTCATGCTTTCCAGGGGTTGGGGGGGGGGGGCGGTTCTCAGCCCGCGCTCTCACTGAAAACAATTGTGTGAATCAGTTTTTCCAATCAGTTTTTCCTTTTCCTCTGTGCAGTGCATGTTGAAATTGTATCCAACAAGGCCTGAAATTAAACTCTTTTGCAAAATTGTAACTTCTGCCCATTCATTGTCCTCCTCCCCTCCATCACCAGATTGCTTTTCAAGGCCAGTTCTCCCAAATGAACGCCACATGGCGTTAGGAGCAGTCACGTGATCAACCAGCAAGGAACAGCAGGGCAGGACCCAGGCTTCTCTTCTGCTCTGCAGCTCTGGCGCCCTCCTCTTGCCTATATCCTCTATCCCACTTCTCAGTGACATCTCTATGCCTCTCACCTTTGCACCCGTTCTCTGTCCTGGAGAGAACGATGCCCCTTATTGATTAGGATTAAGCGACCAATATTAGCAAATATTCAAAGAGCCAAGGGGAAGCCACCTGCCGCTGGGAGACGGAGCTGGCCTCAAAGGACACCAGTCAGAATTTAGAGGGGAGAGGAAGCCATAGGTAGCCTCTGACCTCATGCCCATATTCCCAAGTGTGAGAGCTGAGGGTGTCTAGGGAACTCGCTCCCTCGGAGAACACGTGAAAGTACTTGCCCAAGGACGCGTGGCTGGTTAGTGGTAGCAGTGGAACTAGAATCCAAATCAAAGCTTGTCCCATGTCACACGACAGCGCGTGAGAGCAAATTCACAGCGCCACATGGAAACTTGTTACTCCAGATGCCTTCCTCTCCAATCACTGTTCCCTAAATGATAGTCAACCACACTCGACAACCTAGGAATCAGAGCTCAGCTGGCACTTCTTATGTGCCAGGCACTTTGGAGAAAGAGTCAAAGGAAGGGCAAGTTGTTCCAGTGCTCAGGAGCTTACAATCTATAGTTGGAAAAACAAAACATTTTTCCAGCATGGTTTACAGCGTGACCACATGCCAGGCATGGCTTCAGGCACCATGGGAGTGAACTCAGCTAGACCTCACTGAGCATCCCACCCCATGGGGAAGACAGGGCCAAGAGCAGACAAGTAAGAGGAGTCGAAGTGGAGATGATGAAGGGTGGTGTGGTGGACAGTGTCCGCACCACTCTCAAAGACAGGGATGGGGGGAGAGGCGGAGCTGAACACCATCTCTCCTCTGAGGCGCATCTCATGCCACAAGGGGAATGGTCTGGGCGAAGAGCTTTCCCAAGCACAGGAACAAGGTTGGCATGTCCCACGTACAGGACAAAGGCCAAAGGAGCAGGTAACCCAGGAGAAGAAGAGTCTGAGTTGAGCTCAAAGAGTCAGGCACAAACCAGACCATGCAGAGCTCTTAAGCCCAGGTCGGGAATTGGGGCTTGGTTTAGGGGATCAGCGTCCTCCTCAGACCCTCCAGGCACAAAGCCCACCGCAGAGAAATCAGCAGATACACCACGACCACGACTCATGCCACGTCCAGGGGAGGGGCTGCGTGGAGTGACGACAGAGAGGGCTGGTGAGAGCGCCAAGATTCCTGCCACAGGGAGCAGAGCCAAAAGGCTCAGACGTCAAGGGCACACCTGTCTGACCTCTGAAATGTACAACACACGTTTATTTCGGGTCTTGGCGGCCAAAGGCCGCTTTTTATGATTCCCAAGTCACTTTTGCATGCAGGACCTAAATACACAGGTAGGATAATTATTTTCACTTTTTGTTAGAGGTGGTACAAGAGCTTGACCCTTTGGGAGAGCTTGACCCTTTGGGAAGAAGAGGAACGGCCTTCCAGAACGTGAAGAGGGCAAATGCAAAAGCACTCAGCGGAGGGGCCAAGTTCAAGGCGGGAGGCGGCGGGCAGAACCAGAGAGGTGAACGCACTACCTGGAGTTCACAGCCAGGTTTCCAGTGAAATACCCTCTAGTAAGGGGGTGAGGTGTGCATGTCCCAATATCCTCTGGCCACTGTCAAGGGGCGAGGGCTGACTGAGACAGGATGGAATCAGGGGGGCGTTCGGGAGGCAGGGTGGGGATTCAGAGTGTATGTATAGTCAAAGAGGCCTGAGCTCAGCTGGCTCACAAGTAGGTCATTCATGGTGCCCTAAACCACCTCAATATCACACTACTCTATTCATGCGGGTCCCACGCACAACAAGTACACTTTGCGTAGCCACTTGGGACTCTTTTAAAAAGCAGCACCTTGCCCTCACCGTCTCCTTTGCTGTTCACAACAACCCTGTGGGGTACACAGATCCCGCCTTTACTTCTGGTTTGCAGACAGAGGAAGGGGGCAGCCCAGGCAGCACAGCCCAGGCAGCACAGCCCGTGGGGCGGAACCGGGCCCAGGGCAGGCTTGGGCAGCTAAAGCACATTTTAACAGTTTTCAGCAAAGTGAAAGGCAGGAAGAATTGCAGTCGTTGAGAAACGAGACGAAACTTTGAAGCTGGGGGGAAAAGAAGTCTCTAAAGAAAATGCTGGGGTTGCTAAAGGGTTTCAGACACCAAGACATCAGTGGCGGCGTGGATGTTGGGACTCCCTCCCTTCAACAACCCCCCCCCCCCCCCCGCTTCCCCAGCTTCCTCCCTGGCAACAGCCAGGACCTTCCTTATTCTTTCAAACTCTGAAAATCTAGAACAGCTGTAAGATGCACTAAAGTGATTCCTTACATCTGCAGAGCTCTCTCCAAGGCCTGAACCCCACAGAAGGACCTAGAAACCCCACCCGAACTCCTGCCACCCCCTTCAACGCGGCCACGGGAAACCTAAGCCTCCAAACACCTGTGGAGACTCCCAGACAAGTCCCTACTTCATGGATGCCCAAAGCTCTCCGTCCCCTGGGGTCCACCATGCCTCCCACACCCCACCCACCGAAGTCACGAAACTTCACATTTTCTCCAAGTTACCCCGAAAGAGCCAACTTGCACAAAAGCATTGGTGAGCAATATGGAGTCTACAAATTATTCAGCTATGTTCGTGGAATAGGGGTGTCTGTCCCAATCCTGACAGAAATCTAAGAGTCCACAACAGGCGGTGACCTACATTCCGGGTCCTTTCCCATCCCCTCGGCACCCAGGCCTGTTGGGCTCCAGAGTCTCCCCTTCCCACCCCTAATGCAGAGCCTTCCAGCCTACCCATTCCCTCAGCTCAGGGCCACACGCACAAAACCCACCATCCATGCAAGATGCACCAGGGATCCCTCCACAAAAGGTAAGTTAGTTGTGGTCTTACATTAAAAACAAGGCTTGATTTTTTTTTTATTACCCTATTTTTTACTTCTTGGTTATAAACAGAAATACAGGGTTAGGCTTTATTTTTGCTCAAAATGCAAGTCTCCCCTTTGGGGTCCATGCCTAGAGGACACTCGAAAGCTAGCAGTCAGATCATCCCTTCACAAGTAATAATTAAAAGTCGCTTCCCCTCACTATGAGGAGCTAAACCCTTCCAACTCCAAACCCAAGGGGTCTGTTGAAGAGAACAGGCAGTTGGGGGTTTAGGAAATTTTTCTGTTGTTTCTCCTGACAAGAAGGCAAGCTAAGGAGATTTCAAGAAGTCAGACAGGAAAGAAAAGGGAGTAGGCTTTGGAATGGAGAAAACATTCGGAGAGAAGAAGACCTAGAAGAAAGAGGCGTGATGGGGATTTAAGAAAGAGCAAGACCGAGAAAGGGTGCCCAACGGGATGGAGTCCCTTCATATCTCCTCAGAACCTCAGGAAGAGCCAGATTGTTCATCGTCGCAGAATGGATGTCTGTCCTTCAGAAGCAAGAACATACCAGGTCTGACCTGAGGGTGGGCAGCAGGCACAGAGGGAGGCGACAGAGGGTGGCTTTGGGCTTCTCTGACAGGAAGTGTCCCTGAGTGAGAGGACTGAGCCAGCACACGGGGGGGGGGGGGGTGGGGGGGGGGGGGGGGGGGGGGGGGGACCGCTAGTACCCATTAACCAATGGACCCAAGCCTGAGCGAGGATACAGCAGCACCCACTAAATACCCCCATCTGGGCCTCAGCCAAATCGTGACCTATAAAATTATTTCAACCTTCCTCCTGAACAGCAATATTGAACCATGATACCCGAATAAGTGAGAAGTGAATGCCCAAGATATACTGTGAATCCCTTCTCTCCTAAAAAGTTATGAATCACCTTTTAGGGCTTGCAACCCAGCAACGTCTCCACACACACACACACACACACACACACACACACACACACAAAGAAAAACCCTCAAAACTTTAGTAAGAATAAGAAAAAAGGAACTTCTCATCTCCATCCATATGCGCTTTCCTTTCCTCCGTATGGGTTTTCTTTCTTTTATACCCCTCTCTTGCCCTATCTCCACCAACCAGCTTTTCTCTCTGACAAATGAGAATAAAGCAACACTCACCCCCAAAACTAAGGGAAGAGGACCCTCCCGTCTCCGGTGCCAGGGAGCAAGGAGGTCACATATGGCATCGCCTTGGGCTGGACGGCCAAGCGAAGGCTTTCTTCCCCTCCAACTCAGGGCATTTTGCCGCCCCCCCACCTCACCCCCTCCTCAGCCTATGTGAAAAGACTGAGATCTTTTAAAGGACTTCGATAGCATGAGTAAATGTAGAAAATCAACAAAGAAAAGTCAAGTTTTTAAAGTGCAGATTTCCCTCCCTGTCGTAGCTAACTATTGCTTCTTGCCTGGGCGCTCCACCCAAACGTTCCGTGTTTAAAACCTTTGATGACTTGCTCTGGGTTTACCCTCCCTTCTTCCTGTGAAGACCCCAGCAGCAAGAATCACAAGTTCCAGTAATCTCAGGGCCAGCCCAGGGGCCCAAAGGAGACCAACCTAACCCCATCAGCAGCGTCCCCTGGCGGCCATCACCGCACAAAGGCCCCTTTCTGTCCTGTGCACATACATGCCCAAGGCTGCCCGGTCTTCTGGATTTTTCTAGGGAAGCAGAAACATCAACCTTTGTGTGGCACGCCCCGATGTTTAAACATCTTTCCCCGATCTGAACTTTCTTTAAAGATTGTGTGAGCCAACCAAATCATCTGGGTGGGCCAGAGCGGATGAATGAAGTACGGATTTACAATCTGAAGCCCCCCACATTCCCTGTGGCTTAGGTTGTTTAGGTACCCACACTTCCCCGTGCCAAGGGGGATAGTGACTTTCCTACAGTAGGAATTATGGGAGTTCATTTGCACAGAAATACACAGTCAAAACAGGGATCTATTCTGTCTCTCTCTTTTAAGAAACATTAAAGGATTTTCCCGAAATTGGCTGTGGATCTGAATATCATTCAGGCTAATATTTCAAGTAATGTTTTCCTTAGGAAGTTAAGAATTTCCCCCCTTTGTTTTTTAGAAGGATGAGGAGCAAGTTGGGCAAAAGGGTAGACAGGCTTTATTTCTAGATCACAGTTCCCAAAATACAGACACCTTGACCACAAAATTCCTCTCCTTGTAAGATGAAGGATGAAAGGTAAGATTTTTAAAACTGTCCTTTTCAGTTCAGTTCAAGGAATATTGACTCTGCTCTTACTAGCACAGACCCCAGGAGTCTGTGCGCCAGGACTGCAACCCCATCCCACAGAAGGTCACAGAGTCACAACCTCTGACTTACCGAACCCCCACCCTACCACCTCATGTCAGACTGGTGCTGTGGGATCCTTTAGAGTCCCTTACCAAGATGAACTGTTAATTGTTTGCTTCTAGAAAACAGGTTTTTAAACACTCAAAGTGGAGAAGTTGACTGAGGTTTCTGGAATACACATCTCTTCTTAGAAGTGGTGTACCCACCTCAGCGGGACTCCAACAATGAGTGAGGAGGTCCAAAAAGCAGATGTGTGACTTCTTGGCCTGCCACATTCTAGATCTTGTTGGGCCCCTATCTCTACCCACCAGATCCCCCAGACAAGAAGTCTTTGAGGGTCCCCAGTCATCCCCAGGGGCTCTCTCTATCCCACGGGGGCTACTCTGTGCCTTGCGCAGAATCATGATGTGGTAACTTATTCAGGCAGCAAAAAGGAGAGACATCTTGACTGAACCTAGATGTGGGCTTTATAAAACGGACAGAACATTTTTTTTTTAAAGATTTTATTTATTTATTTGTCAGAGAGAGAGAGAGTGAGAGCGAGCACAGGCAGACAGAGTGGCAGGCAGAGTCAGAGGGAGAAGCAGGCTCCCTGCGGGGCAAGGAGCCCGATATGGGACTCAATCCCAGGACGCTGGGATCATGACCTGAGCCGAAGGCAGCTGCTTAACCAACTGAGCCACCCAGGTGTCCCCCGACAAAACATTTAAAACACAAACAAGTTCACTCCCTTACACAGACATGTGAGAGGGTACCGTTTATAGATTAGTTCACATTGTCACATATGGGACATGTCTCCATGTTGTAACTGTTGGTTTTTATGAAGGCACTCTCCCAGGCATTATCTCATTTGATCCCCACAAAACCCTCTTTAAGGTCAAAGACTGATGGGATCACCCTCTTCCTACCAGTAGGGAAAGAGACGTGAAATGCTGAAGCCTCGGTTATGCAACTGTGAGAACAGAGACCTCAGTTTAAACCCCGGGGTCTCTGACATCACCGGGCAGTCTTCAGGACACAAAATGGCACCAAGCCTGTTCTTAAGACATTTATGAGAAAATACCTTGACCCCAGTTGCAAAGAATGTTCTGTCACATGGTTTGTGGTATCTTGGCAAACGCTTTGGGAGCTGAGAGAACAAAGCCATCCCCTGAAGGAACTCATGGGAAAATAACAGAAGGATGTTAAGCACCGATGCCTGAACCCTTGAGCACCTCGGCCTCCCTCAGTAGACATCAGAGCAACTATAACCTCCAGTAACGTAGTCTCTCCAAGAGCATCCCCCATTCCTGAGAAAAGCAGGTGGGAGGGGGCGAACGAAGTGGGGTTTGGGAAGAGACGTCAGCTTCCTTCCTTCCATAACTAGGGATGTAACCACTTTGCCCAAACTCCCCCCCCCCCCTTTGGGAACCCTCCCCATCTCCCATTTGTACTCCTTGTGTCCTTTGGAGCCGTTGAGCCCTCCCGCCTCCCCCCAGCCCTGGAGTGGATGCGTGCCCCACCCCTCACTCCCATGTTATGGTTATGCCAAATGGCCGTAATGGTTACCATTAATAGAATGGCTAAGAGAAGTGTGGGGTCGGTAAATTAAGTGAGCATGGTCACGAAAATCATCCCTCAATCTTGGCCGTGCAAAGAAAAAGAGGAAACGTTTACCCTCTTGTGACATACTTTAATCTCACCAGAAGAAAGGAAGGAACAGAGGCAGAACCTGGAGTCAGTTGTTCAATGGGAACGGCAGATGTTATGTGAGGATGCTTTTCAGCGTGCACGAAAGGGGGATCTGTGGGCCGAGCAAGCTTGGGAACCTCTTGGACATCGTATCTGCCAGTGGGTCTTATCAGTAACAAGACAAGTACCCTGCAGGCACAACGATAACTCTCTGAACCGTCCCTGGTAAAGGAACCCCCCGGGTCAAGAGAGGACAGAGCTCCCCAACAACTTCCACACAAACAGGAGTTTTATAGTGGTTTGCCGCCTTTTGTGCTCTGCAGACCCTTCCACCAACAGAGTATCAGGCCACCGCACCAAAGAGGGTAAGATCAGGTCAAAACAGATAGCGAGCTAGGATTTCAGGAAAACAAAATTAAATCACAGGTGAGTAGAGTTGAAAGGGAGTCCAAGGGCCATCTATTCCAACTCCCTTATTCTACAGAAAAGGAGGTCCTGTGTGTCATGTCTGAGTGAATTGGGCAAGTAAGGACTCCAATACCACACACTTCATGATGAAATTGGGTTGTGGCCTGTCAGAGTAAAGAATTAAATTTAAAATACCATATTCTTCCTACTTCCTGCCGCCCTTCTTTTGTGATTGTTTTAATTAACCACAGGCCATTCTGCACACCTATCCTCTCCCTGAAATCTTTGGAGGCTGCATTTTGGCTACCCCCTGGTTGGACCTCAAGGCGAAGTTCCCTGCCCATCAACTTTATAGGCACAACAATTCAATTTTAAGGTTATCAAGGGCTAACTTCATGTCTTATCTGCATCATGTTCCTATAAGTACCTGAGGTTACACTTATTTAAGGTCCTGGTATGTCTTATTGTCACCCCAGGATCTCAAGGGTCCCCTGGATCCCTGTCCAGAACTTTTCCCACTGCATTTAGAGTGACCTTGGGGAGCAGTTTATATGACCCAGAAACAAACCCCCCATGTTGAAATGAGAACCTAATATAACCCCTTCATCTCTATGAGGCAAGCAAGTACCAGAGAAGTTATGTTCTTGGTCCAAAGTCAGACAGCTGGTCAATCATGAAACTCAGTCTGGGACATGTGTCCTGACTCACAGACCAGGGCAGTTTCCTTATGGATCCCACTTCCCCCCCTCTTCCAAATTCTGTTCACTCTATGCTATTCTGCACAAGCATTGTGCCCCCAACACTGTAAAGCACATTTTCTACAACCAAAATGTTCCTCTTTCATTGCTTGCTTTGATGGGAAGTGGAAAATCAACCCTGTGAGCAGATTTGGTTGGATTCAACACGACAGAAATTAGCCAACGGGTTGAAGTAACATTCAAAATAACTCAAAAGGATGGACTGTTACGTCCATGTTTATTTTTATTATTACAAAATATGAACATTTTGTGGACTAAGGATATTCTCCCCACCACACTTTAAAAGATTAACTCATTCAACTAACATTTATTAGAGCCCCAGGCATGCCTCAAGGCCCCAAAGATACAAGGGTGGTCAAAACAGTTAAAAATCACAGCCTTCAGGAAACCACAAGTTCTTACATTCTCGTAGGAAACTATGAACATGCTTTCAAAGGCACAGTGGAAAGTACTAAATTCATAGTCTTTGCCTTTTATAAGTTCAAGTTTTAAGTACTTGAGGGAAGACAGACAAGGCACACAATCACAGAAACCGTTATCGATACATGATGGAGTGACCAAAGTGAATGGTTTTGAAACCAATCCTGAAAATAATTCAGGAAGAAGATAGCACATTTTGGCAGCAAAAGACTTGTCACAAGAAGGTTGGGGGAGGGGGGCTCGATTTGGAAAAGGCACAGCCAGAAGACATGATGGAGAAGAGCTAGCTCGTTCAGAGGATGGGAAGGATTCTGCTGGGCCCCACTGGGAAGAAGAAATGCCCGCACACCTTGAAACCCTGATTGAGAGGCTGCAGATTCAGACAGTAAAAATCAAAGCTGTCAAAACTTGTAAGCCCATGACTCACACATCAGTGGAGCCTTCCTCCTGGCAGAGGGAAACCAGAGAAGCCATGTGCTCTCTCATCAGACAGGCACCCTGCACACTCTGTGCTAAGTGCCCAGTGCCAGGTGCAGGGTGCTGGGTGAGAAACCCGCCACGACGGCCACTGCCTCCGGGTAGACCGACGCTGAGCACCTATGTTGTGCCCTGTGTGAGAGGGTCTGTGAGGGAATGAACAGGACACAGAGACCGAGACTCCCAGGAGAGCGGGGAGGAAACCTTGTAAGGAAGTGTAGGTTTTGCTTTACCCAGATAAAGGGGGAGGAGCCCCAGAGAGAGGTAGGAAAATTTCCAGGATAAGGCAGGAGGCTGTGAAGTCTGAGGGAGGAGCAAAGGGGTGGCTCCATCAACACATGCGGCCCCAGACCGTAATAACATACCAAAGCTGGGGACAAGACCCCATAAGCCAAAGAGAGCATTACAGAGATTTGATAAGGAATCCCAGGACTGTTCTTCCTTGGCTTTTGTTTAATTTTTTTGTGTTTTTTTAATTAAGTTTTAAAATTGCTTTAAGGAGAGTAGATTGGAGTCGGAAACAACCAAGGAAGGCAGTAGCTATGCCCCCACTGAGAAATGGCAAGAACATGGCGATATGAGAATTGGGGAACAGTGGATTTGAACCCCAACCCCCTTTGCTGGATTGCACTCTTGGCCAGCCTTCTAGGGAGTAGAGGTCAATGCTATAGTCCAACACACCCAACAGATGCTGCTGCCCAAGCCAAAAATCTCTCTCAAACTGGCCCTTTCACTCCACTGACCGGTGGTGTGCTCTAGGCACAGAGGGCCAGCCTGACCATGAAAGGGGAAAGAGGAGAGCAGAGTTGTCCTCTGAAGTCTTCACCCAACCCTTCCCCTGCTTGTTGCCCGACTAGGACAGATTTCCTCCCAAGCTTGCAATTGTGGCAGAAGCGCTCTGGGCCCCCAGAGTCCTGCTCCTTCTCAGACCCTTGCAACCCCAAACTGTGGCCCAAAGACACAGAGGGAAGTCAACCCTCCCCATGTGGGTGGCAGTCCCTATGCCAACACGTCCAGCGGGTGACCCACCCACAGCAGCTGCTCGGCACAGACTGCTGTATGGAACCCGACTCTTCCAACTGCCTTTGGGGTTCCAACGGCTGCCCCGCCCATCAACTGATTCCCAGCAACTGCCACTGCCTCGGAACCTTCTCTGGGTCCCCTCCCCCTTCCCCCCATGGGACCAGCCTCTCATCTCCACTGCCTTTGCCTGGCTTCTTAGCCTGCTCAGGGCTCCCCCCACCCCAGAACTAGTTCCATTCCTATGAGATTCCCAGCAGTGCCAAGCATGGGTGACTGTCTCCCTCAGAGCCTCAAGCTTTTTGAAGACACACTTAAATACTCTGTCAAAGACTCAGGATTACACAGAACTATTTCTTTAAAAAAAAAGAAAAAAGAGAAAACTATATATGTATAGTGCTGTGGAGCGTTGTTTTGGCTGGGTTGACCGGCCCTATAAGATTTGTCTGAAGTCCGGTTCTGGGTCTGCCATTCCCTTCTGCCTCAATGCCAAGGTTGTGACATCCAGACTCCCATGTCCAGAAATCTATCATTTTCAAATTTTGCTGCTGGGCAGCCAGGCTTTGCTCTGAAGGCCCATGTTCTCCCAAGCTGGCCGCACCTCCGGCCCATCTCTGTGTCATTTACCCTTCCCCCTCACCCGGGTACGACCTTCTCTTTCCCATACAACCAAATTTCTTGAAAGTGTTCCTCAGTTTGCTCCCCCTTTTCTCACACCCCTCCTGACCACTCTGCTTTCTGGCTTCCTTTACCATGTGGCCAACAGTGTCATCTGTCAAAGACGCCGGTGAGCTGCTCATTATCAAAAGTGATGGATACGTTTTGTCCTCATCCTGGGACATCCGGGGGCCACGTATTCCATCGAGCACTCTGTTTTAAAACTCTGTTTGAGCTCTTCGTATTGCCAAGCTCAAGACACAGTCGAGCTTCAGAAGATGAATTTAGGCCCTTTTAAGGAGTTCTGAGTCTGGTGGAAAACATAGACTATTTGGGGGGAATACACAAGGGGAGCACCAGGCCCAACCTAGAAAAGTCTTGGGAGGCTGTTCCAAATGGGGAGGAAGTCCCCAAATAGAGAAGATGATGGTCTGTCTCCTGGACCCCCAAGCCAAAATCACAGCTGGGCCTCCAACAGGTCCTGGAAATGACCTTTGAGGAGCCCTCAGCAGTCTCTGTCTGGTCTTACCTGTGATCCTCTCTGAGCATCAGTTATGTTCTTTTCTCTTTGCATACTGGCTTCTTCTTGATACTTTCTTGATAGGTTCTTGATACTAATTCTTGACTTTGTCATCCATTCATCCGAAGTTAAGGCTCCATCCAACCCAATTAGGCACGGCAGAAGGAAGGAGTCACACAGTAAGGGTGTGCAAGTCAGAGCCCCCCAGGTGGAGGGGGCACCACGCCCACAAGCAAGGCAGACAGGAAGCCAAGCCCACCCATCAGAGGTGGATGGTAGACCAGAGCTACCACTGAGCAGGCTTTGAATTGAGTCTTCTTGCTAACATGATAAACTATCTCTTAAAGAATAGAATTAAGCTCCCACGTGTGGCATTCCCTCCCGCTCTTGTGTGTTCTTTGCCACTAGTCATCCTGGGAACCACTCTACTAAGAGTGAACTGGATATCTGTTTCGTTCCTGGGGTCCAGTTCTTCCTGATCTCCTCCTGGGATTCTGATTTGATTCCTAAGACTGTGTAGTCACTCAGGCAGTAGTGCTATGGAGCCCGCGACTGGAAACCTTCCCAATGTCTTTCCAACCCTGCTTTCGTGCAGCTGCCTGCTGTAAGCTAAAAGTGCTGCCACTAGGAAGAACAACTCTTAACGTGAATCAGAGCCATCCTGGCTTCCACAGAGAGCACTGCCATTTTCCTCTTCCATGCCCACATTGCGGGGTACTCTGCTCTTGACAGCTGCCAGAATTCTGCCAAAGTATGCCATACCCTGCACTCCTACCATGATGCCGACTGCCCAGGCCTGTCCTGGAGTCCCCCGTGCCTTCCTTTACAGGAGGATATATTTCCTGTATCCCTAGGGAGTGGGTCTCTGCCTTTCTCCTTCTCCCCTCTGCACCGACGTGGTCCCTTGCTACAAGCAAAAATCTACATGAACTACTGTAACTCCCCCTCCCCAGCACACACACACACACACACACACACACACACACACACACACACAAGTGCTCTGGGTAAACCTGAATTCTTCAAGCATGCCTACACGTCCACGTATTGTAATTGGTAGTGATCTTCACCCAATGCATTAATGTGGGTAACTGTGGGGACACACAGAAATGTGTGGGTCAGGGGATAAAGCAGGAAAAATAAAATGAGATAGGGACCTTCTATAGACCAGTGATGATAATGGGCCAAGAAGCAAGGAGTATGAATAAACCAGTCGCATCTTCTGAATGCTACCCAGGAGGAGGTGCTCTGCTGCCCTGTATCCTCAGGATATAAAACTGTCCCCAGCTTCTACGTCTGTGACCTTTTTCAGAAGATAACCTTTGGGCTACTGGAATGGCTTCAACTAGATGTGCTGATTGGTGGAAGTAATTGGGAGTTTGGGGTCCCTTGAGCAGCCTGTGGTCAGTGGCTGATCACCAAGGTGTGGGAGAGCGCCCCCCACACACATACCTCGAGGCAGGATCAAGACTGTAGTATAACATAGGCTCCATGGCTTCCCTTGGGATCAGGCCAAAGCTGAAACATCACCTGAAATCCAACCTGGCTTGGGTTCCTCCTACCTTATATTCCCTACTCTCTAACTATCTTCTCCTGGGAGGACTGCCTTAGCAAATCACTTGCATCCAAATCTCTTTCTCAGGGTCTGCCCCTGGGGCCCCCACCTAAGACAATTCTCAGCATGAAAACAAAAAAAAATGAAAAATAGATTACGATCACAAGCATGCAGAGAATAATAGGTATTTTCCTACAACCCAAGCAAATTTCTGTTTGGAGACGTCACTCAGATTGAGTGAATTTCTGAGTCATTTACTGGCTTGTTCTCAGTGGTGTACTGGTAAACCAGGATGTCCAGGGAAGAGAAATAGGAAAAGTCCTGATTTCTAGCATTTGCTATTTCCCATGATATAAATACTCCCACCATAGCCAATCCCAAACTCCCAATATGATGTCACTGAATGGGACTGGAAAGAAGTGGCACAAAGTGTTCTCAAAAAGCCAGGAGAGCCAGCCTCACACCACTGTCCAATCAGCAACCCCCATTATTGGGGTTTTGTCCATGTTACTGTGAACAAATGTGATGCTGTGACTTCGGGTGTGGAGACTACCTACTCCCGGGTTCCCTCAAGAGACTTTTCTCATGCATGGCTGCCTCTTCCCTCAGATCTGTTGACTCTAACTTTCCTGACATACAAGGCTGTCTGTGGCCCTGTTTCCAAAGTGCAGCATCACCTCATAATTATCTCCTTCTGGGTTTTGCTGAAGTCCCTGAGGTACAGCCAGGAAGCGGGGCACTTCTCCTTACTCTTCTGTCTCTCTGTCCCCACATGTGGATAATCTACTCTGGGGTTGGGAAGTGAGATGGGGTGGGGGCAAGGGCCCCCCACTTTCTTTCCAAATGCTTCTCAATGCTTTGCCCCATCTCTTCTTTCTTTTTTTGATACTGTGTTTCAAATAACTTTATCTCACTCATTCACTGAGCTAGACACTGGATACAGGAAATTTGAAAAATTGGCTTCCTCCTCCCATGGAGCCTACATTCAGCTCCTGCTCCTTATGCCTAGCCGTTCACTCATGTTAGCTTCTAGCTGCCTGGGAATGCTGTCAAGGCAGAGGAAAGGGCAGTTGCAAAGGCCCTGGGGCAGGAATGAACTTGGTGTTTAAGGAAGAGAGAGAAAGCCAGAGACAGTTGTGCATGTTAACGGGGAATTAGTAGAAGAAGACTCAGAGAAGTAGGCAGAAACCAGATCATGCAGAGCACATAAGTCAGGGTACGGAGGTGGGAATTTTATTCCTAATGCAAAAGGAAATCCCTGGAGAAACAGAATGACATAATTGGACTTACATTTTTTTAAAGATTAGTGCAGCCACTTTGTAGTAGAAGTCAGGAAATCACTTAGATAAGGCTCCTGAAGAAAACCAGCTAAAAGGCGGCAATCATTGGACCCAGGGTACAGTTAACAGAGACAGAAATATTCAAGTATTCGAGGTACCTATGAAGGGAGAAGCGGCAGGACGTGATCACAGATGTGGAGCATGAAGTAGAGGAACAGGAGAGGCCTCCTAAGTTCCTATCTTGAGCAGTGGATGGTCTGTGGTCCCCTTATCTGAGTTGGGGAAGACAGAAAAAGGAATCCATGAGGGGGCAGGAGAATGAGCTCCATTTTGCACATGTTAAAATAAGATGACCATTAGACATGCATGTGGCATTTTCAATTAGTTTGTAAGCATTGGAACCTGGAACTCCGGAAGAGTATGCACGAGCCAGCGGTGAAAAACCGGGGTCACTAACACGGAGGAAAGGTTCAAACCAAGGTTTTAACCATGACCTGGGAAGAGAGAAAGGGCTGAGTCTGAGCACTCGCACCACTTAGAAACTAAGGAATAAACAAGTGGGGATAGTGAATCTAGAAATGAGGGTAATCTTAGTGCTAAAAAAGTTTTTAAGAGCAGTTAAGCCCTTACATTCCCTCCCACACTCTACATAGCTGAAGGACCACCCCTCATGAGTCCCCGCAGAGGGCCCTGCCTGGCTCTTTGCGGAGTATAAATCAGGATGTCTGAACTGGCAGTGGCTGAAGAAGGGATTGCGGAACTGAAAATAAAGGAGATAAAGTGAACGTTGGCTTGCTCCATGATGAGATTCCCCACTCAGCTGTCACCATGCAAGGGGCCAAGCTGAAGCTTAGACTCTTGGGGCAAAAACGTGGAGGAAACTTCTGGAGAATCTAATCATCCAGAAGAAAAGATCCAAAGATACTTGATTAGGAATCCCCCTCCCCTGCCAGGAAACTTTTCCAGCCACAAGCTCCCCCCACCCCATCCAGGGAAGACCACACCATTGAACAGTATTGTTCGTGTGCACAGAGCTCCCAGTACACTTTGAAGGTCAGACAATGTCTAGACGGTTTGAAGGAAAAATGTAGAGAATGAAAGACACTAAAATAAACATGTAAAAAGAAACTTGGAAGAATGATTCAAGAATAAGAAAATTTCAAAATATTCTCATTCATATGCTCTCAGAGGCAAAGAAAGACATGTCTCCAGTAAACAGAGGTGGAATGGTTTTATATTTTATATATGTATCTAAAGGACAACCCAAGGAAAAAGCTGTTGGAAATGAAGAGTTTGATAGTAGACTTTAAAAATCAATCAACATCAAGGGCACTTGGGTGGCTCAGTCATTTAAGTGTCCGTCTTTGGCTCAGGTCATGATCTCAGGGGCCTGTGATGGAGCCCTGCATTGGGGCTTCGGTGCTCAGCCAAAAATCTGTTTCTCCCTCTCCTTCTGCCCCTCCCCCCCAATTTGTGCACTCTTTCTCTCTCTCAAATAATCTTATTTAAAAAATCAATAAAACATCATTAATTTGACTCAATATCATTAGTTATTAGGGAAATGCAAGTCAAGACCACAATGAGATACCACTTACACACACACTAGGAGGGTATAACCAAATGGCAAACAAAATATCAAGTGTGGGTGAGAATATGGAGGCATCGGGACTTTTTTATATTACTGGTAAGCATGCAAAAATGGTACAGCCCCTGCAGTTCCTCAAAAGTTAAACAGAGTCACCATATGACCTAGCAATTCCCAAGACGAATGAAAACATGCATCTGCACAAAATGTGTACAGAAACAGTCATAGCAGTGTTACTCACAATAACCAAAAAGTGAAAATAATCCAAGCGCCCATATCAGGTGGACGGATAAGTAAAATATGGAATACAACAGAAAGAATGAAGTAATGATACATGGATGAACTTTGAAAACATTATGAAGTAAAAGATACTGATGTAAGGGCCACATATTATATGATTCTAGTCATATGAAATGTCCAGAATAGGCAAATCCATAAAGACAAAAAGAATAGTCGTTGTTGCCAGAAGCTGGGAGGAGAAAGGAAGAGCAAGAAACTTCTAATGGATACAGAGTTTCTTCTGGGGTCGGTGAAAATGTTTGGGAATTGGAAAGAAGCAACAGTTTTACAATCTTGTGAATATACTAGGGGGAAAAAACACTGAATTGTATGGTTTTAAAAGGTAAATTTTATGACTATGAGTTATATCTCAATATATGTATTGTGGGGTTTTCTTAAAGCAAGGAATGCTTGGGATACAAAGTCAAGAAAAACCACACAAGAAGTAAAACAAGAAGGAAAATAAGAGAAGAAAAATAAAATAATGAAGTCTAACATCTGAATGATCAGGTGTCTTAAAAAGAACAGAGAAAAGAAAGGAATAAAAAAATCAAGTAATAAATTTTCTCAAGATTGAAACATCAAGTATCTGCATTGAAGGAATCCAATAGGTGATACCTTAAAATGAAAGAAAGGAAAAACTTAACACATAGATGCAATTAGACCCACAGCATCAAGACTCACATTGTGAAATTTCAGAACCCTGAAAGCAAGAAGAGAGCCCATAAACTTCCAGAGGGGAAAAATAAAACCAGGTTCCATATGAAGGATTAAGAATCAGAACAGCAATAAAATTTTTGAAAGCAACACTGGAAACTAAAAATCAACTTCATGCCTAAAACACTGTAAGAGAAAAATATTTTAAATACAGAATTCTATATCCAGCCAAACTAGCAAGTAAACATGGTGAGGGAGGCATTTTTAGATATGCAAGTTCTCTGCAAGTTTACTTACAATGCACCTTTCTAAAAACAAAACAAAACAAAAAAAACCAATGTTTTCTACAAAACAGAGTAAAACAAGAAAGAGAAATTCATAGCAGCCAGAAAGTAGAGAATCCTATATACAAGGGATCAATCATGCTCCTTGATATTTTTACCCAAAGGATCTGAAAACTTACATCCACACAAATACCTACACACAGATGCACAGATGTTTACAGCAGCTTTATTTATAATGGCCAAAATTTGGAAGTAAGTAGGTGAATGATAAATAAACTGTGGGACATCCAGACAATGGAATATTAATATTATTCAGTGCAGTGCTAAAAAAAAAAAATATTAGCTATCAAGTCATGAAAAGACATGGAGGAAATTAAATGTGTATTGTTAAGTGAAAAAGCCAATCTGAAAAGACTACACACTGTATGACTTCAGCCATATGACATTCTGATAAACGAAAAACTGCTGTCAATAAAAGGATAGTGGTTGCCAGCAATGGGAAAGAAGAAATGAATAGGCAAAGCACAGAGAATGTTAAGGACAGTGAAACTATTTTGTATGATATTTGATGGTGGGGACATGTGTTATGTATCTGCCAAAGTCCACAGAAAACACCCCACCAGAGTGAGCCAAATGGGTCAAATTAGGTGTGTCATTTGTAACAAATGCATCGATCTAGTTAAGATATCAGTAATGGGGGAGGCTATGCACCTGTACTTACTGCTCAATTTTGCTTTGAACCAGAAACTGTTCTAAAAGAAAGTCTTTAAAAGAAAAGTTAAGGGGCATCTGGGTGGCTCAATGGGTTAAGCCTCTGCCTTCTGCTCAGGTCATGATCTCAGAGTGCTGAGATCAGCCCTCTATGGGGCTTTCTGCTCAGCAGGGAACCTGCTTCCCCCCCCCCTCTCTGCCTGCCTCTCTTCCTGCTTGTGATCTCTGTCTGTCAAATAAATAAATATATATATAAATAAATATATATATATATATTATATATATATATATACAAAAGTTAAAAGTTAATTCATGTCAACCAGTAATACTGCTTCTAACATTTCCTATGGAAAAAAAATCAGAATGATTAGGAAAAGTAATGTATGCCTAAATGATGAAATGTTACATAACAATTGAATTTTTGTTTTCAAAGGGACTGTAATAAAATGGAGGGAGGCAAAGACCAAAAGAAAAGAGGTGAAAACAATACCTAGGATGAGGAATTTCCTAGCAAAGGGAGAGAGCCCAGCAATACCCATGTCCCAGGCTGAAAGAGAGAGCAGATAGAAGCAGACAACGTAATTGATAATACTAATGTTTGAATGTGTTGAGAGGTGATTCCTACCATGGTAGGAATAGGAGGGTGGAAAATAGATTTGAATTAGTGATGAGAATGTAGAAAACCAAAGTAGACAGAGGATTACTCACTCTAGAGGAAATATAACCCCCTACAGAAATGGAAAAGTGATTCTGATCAGTTATGTAGCTCAGCTGTAAAGAGAATTTACCAGGGTGCCTGGGTGCCTGGGTGGCTCAGTTGATTAGGCCTCTGCCATCAGCTCAGGTCAATCAGCTCAGGTCATGATCTGGAAGTCCTAGGATCGAACCCGGCATCGGGCTCCCTACTCAGGAGCCTGCTTCTCCCTCTCCCTCTGCCCTTCCCCTTGTCCTCTCTCTCTCACTCTCTTTCTCTCTCTCCCTCAAATAAACTAATGAAATCTTTAAAAAAAATAGATTTTTAAAAATAACAGGAATTTACCTGATCATAATGATTGTAAATGTTAAATACTGGACTAAACTTAAAGAAAACTGTATAAGCAGTGCCTGGGTGGCTCAATCACTTAAGTGTCTGCCTTTGGCTCAGGTCATGATCTTGGAGTCCCCAGATCAAAACCTGCATCAGGCTCCCTTGTCTCATGCTCTCTCTCTTTCACTCTGTCTCTATCTCTCAAATAAAATCTTTTTTTAAAAAATGAATAAAACACTATGGGATTTGGGGGAGGGCATGAAGAGTGATGAAAATATCTTTGCACCCCCCGTGTTTGTTGCAGCATTATTTACAATAGCCAAGACATGGAAGCAGCCTAAGTGTTCATGGATGGATGAATGGATCAAGAAAATATATATACAATGGAATATAATTCCACTGTAAAATAAAAGGAAATCCTACCATTTGCAACAATATAGGTGGACCTTAAGGGCGTTATGCCGAATAAAATAAGTCAGACAGAGAAAGATACCGCATGACCACACTTATATGCGAAATCTAAAAAAAAAAAAAAGAAAGAAATGCAACTCATAGATACAGGGAACAGATTGGTGCTTGCCAAAGGTGGGAGTTGGAAGGCTGGAAAAATGGGTGGAAGGTTGAGAGGTACAAAAGTCCTCAAAAAGTAATGTGCAGTACAGTGACTATAGTTAATAGTACTGCCTTGCATACTTGAAAGTTGCTAACAGAGTAAATCTTGAAAGTTCTCATTACAAGGAAAAAATTTGTAACAGTGGATATTGACAGATATTAACAAGACATGCTGGGGTGATGATTTTGCAGCACACATACTAATTTCAAATCATTATGTTTCACAAATAATGAATGTCTCATGTCAGTTACACATCAATTCCTTAAAAGAAAGAAGAAGAAGAAGAAGGCAATGTGAGGGGAGGAGGCAGCAAGCAGGGAATGTTAACATTTATGTTAATGTTTCCCTAATGAAACTGAACAGTCAAGCAGTAGCAGTGGAAACATGTAAATTACAAGAGTAAGATAAATATTAAAAAAAAAAAACAAAAAACTAAGAAAGTTGAAATTGGCTGCCTCCTCAGAGCCAGAAATGGGTGGGGAAAATTGGCAAAGGAAAGCCAGTTTTCATAAATGAGAGAACAATTTGCCTTTAAAGTATGTGTATCCGACTTTGATAAAAATAAAACTAAACAAAAAGAAGTTTCTGAGAGACGATGTATCACACACAGATGGCAACTGTAGCTGGTAAGCAACAAATGCTTCCTCAGAGCTCACTACGCGCCAGGCGTTGCTGGAGATGCAGGAAGCAATCAGACACTTCCACACACACGCTCTTCCAAAACACACATACATATGCATATTGTCCAGTATGTTCACACCGTGAGTAACGAGCCGGTTGTTCATTTGGTCCTGGTGTTCTACTGCCTGACAATAGAAACATGGTCTGAGATGCAAAATGTCTAGCTCCGTTTAAGAAAGCTAAGAGATGTGAAGCTTGTGTGGCATTTCAGGTTTCATTAGCTTGCAAAAATGTCTCCTGTCTCATTGGTGAATGATTATTTTCATCATACCCAGGATATTCGTTGCTTACTGTTTATGTGGGTACATACAAAGCCTGGTGATCATCAAATAGTGATCATCAAATAGCTCCTTTTCGAGTGCTGTGTTGGAAGTAGAGTCTTCATGCACAATTCAACCTGATATCCATGGGTCAGGCCAATGAAATTGCAGGAAAACATCTAATTTTAGATTGCATCATTATAACGTCTTATCCATCGTTAAAGGAAAGTATGGTAGTTATGTTTCTCCCTTTATTTCCTGATTTCCTTCTTTTTGGAGCTCTAGGGTTTGGTTGTTTTCAGTTTGCTAAGTGTTGCCTTTTCAAACAGAGTCTAAATATAAGGAATATCAAGAATATTCTAAGTCCATTTCCATGATGTTAGTGATTTCGCTTCTTTTTTTTTTTTTAAGATTTTTATTTATTTGACAGAGAGCTAGAGAAAGAGCACAAGCAGACAGAACAGCAGGCATAGGGAGAGGAAGAAGCAGGCTCTCTGCTGAGCAGGGAGCCCAACATGGGACTTGATCCCAGGACTTTAGAATCATGACCTGAGCCAAAGGCAGACGCTTAACCAACTGAGCCACACAGGCACCCCGTGATTTCACTTCTTTATGCCTCACTTTATCCATTCATTCCCCAACCGTGGAAGATTGTTGAACTATTTGGGGTGCTAGTTTAGAACAAATGTTGGGGATCTTCCTCATGACATTGGTTTGACCTGTGATCCACAGGCTAGTCTCTGCTTAGGGACCAGCAACCAGAACCCCATGCCATTCCAGTTCCCCACCGGAAACCCGTTCCAACAGCCTAGGAAGGTCCCACCCCAGGCCTCCCAGCATGCCTTGTGAGGAGCTCCCCAAGTAGCACAGCTGGGCAAATATCCTCTAAATCAGTGTTTTCCAATAGTTTTGTTCACCCAAGTCAGTGAATTTCAGCTCAAAACCTTAACATGTGCATGTTACCAGTCATTCTACTATATCATGATTGTTATGAAAACTACAAGACAGATACGAAAAGAATCTAGATATAAAATACAAGTTTACCAAGATGTCTTTTTATTTTCTATTGGAATTCCAGCAAAACCACTGTGCACAGCCCATGGGTGTATTAACCCACTATAGACATATCTTGTTTTATTGCCTTACTGAAGGTTTGTGGCAACCCTGTGTCAAGCAAGTCTACCAGCACTGTTTCTCCAACAGCATCTGCTGACTTCATGTCTCTGTGTCGTGTTTTGGTAATTCAAGATTTCAAACTTTTCCATTATTATTATATTTGTTATGATGATCTGTGATCAGTAATTACCACTTGCTAAAAGCTCAGGTGATAGTTAACGTTTTTTAGCAAAAAAAAATTTTAATTAAGGTATATACATTATCCTTTTAGACAGAATGCTAATAATTTAGACTTAGTGTGCACTTGATAGACTGACTACAATATAGTGTAAATGTCAATTTTATATGCACTGGTGAAGCAAAGCATTTCTTTAACTCAAATTTTTGCTGTATTTGCTTTGTTGTGGTGGTCTGGAAGCGACCTACAGCATCTCCAAGGTGCCTGTACTCTGAATCTCTCAGCTGCCTGGAACCTGGTTAGGAGAAGCAAATTCATCCCTCCTGGGTCTTAGTGTCCTTTTCTGCACTTGTGGAGATGTAGAAAAACAAAATGCCAGACCAGGTTTGGATTGAACTAGATCTCATCTATCTGCACAAATTGCAAGAAAGATGTCAATAGAATGATGAAGGTGTTCATTAAGGGCGGGGGAGGAATGGAAAAGAGAACAAAGAAAAAAACTTACCCATAATTCAACAGAGACAACATTACTTACACTTTAGAAAGCAGGTTTTCAGTGACTTTCCATGCATTAAGATGCTTCTTTTCCACAATGTGCTGTTGTAGAAGCTCATTTTTTTCATTTTTGATGAATATTTTGTATGTCCTTAAATTTGTCAACATTTTTCATTATCATAATGTCATATATTTTTTATTAGTTCATGACTTTTAAACATTTTATTAGCAAAATTTCAAACATACACAAAGTAAACAGAAGGGTATAATGAACCCAAATATGTCAATCACCCAGCTTCAACAATTACAAACATTCTGCTATTCTTAGATCATCTGGACCTCGACCCACTTCTCACACTCCACCAGATTTTAGGGTTTTTTTAAGTAACATATAATATAACATATAATGAATAATGATATAACATATAATATACTCCCAGATCTTAGTTGTACAATTTTGAGAAATGGACATAACCCACACCCTATCCTATCAAATCTTCTTTATATCCCTGAAAATTCATTCAATGCTATCCACCAGAGAACCATTGTTATTTCTTTCAATTTGAATTTGTTATGTCCCAGAACTTCAAGCAAGCAGAATGTGTAATCTTTTGTGTCAGTTTTTTTCATTCAGCAAAATGCCAGTGAGATTAATCCATGTTGCAAAATTCATTAGTAGTTTGTTTCTTTCTATTTAGGAGTAATATTCTATTGTATGAATATACTAGAATTTGTTTAGTCATTGTCCTGACAATGGGTATTTGTGTTGTTTCCAGTTTGGGGCTGTTGTCAAAAAGCCTGCTAGGTTTTCTTCTACAAATCTTTCTGTGGTCACATCTTTAAACTGCTCTTGGATAAATACCTAGGAGTGGAATTACTGGCTTAAAGGACAAGTAAATGTATACTTTTATAAAATAAGAGTGCAAAACTGTTTTTTTTAAAATATTTTATTTGTTTGACAGAGCTCAAAAGTAGGCAGAGAGGCAGGCAGAGAGAGAGAAGGAAGCAGGCTCCCTGCTGAGCAGAGAGCCCGATGTGGGGTTCGATCCCAGGACCCCAGGACCATGACCTGAGCCAAAGGCAGAGGCTTTTAACCCACTGAGCCACTCAGGCGCCCCAAAACTGTTTTTTTCTAAAGTGATGGGACCATTATATTTTCCCACTAGAGAAACTTTAGTGTTCTGGTTTCTCCACATCTTCACCAACACTTGGTGTTGAGTGTCTTTTCAATTTTAGCCATTTTAGTTGATACAATATAAATTTGATTTTGCTGAGGACTAAAGATGTTGATCTTTTTTTCATTTGCTTGTTGGCCAATCATATCTTCCTTCATAGAGCATTCAAGTATTTCACATTTTTGAGGTATCTTATTTTTGCTGGTTTGTCAAAGCTCATGTATTGCAAATACTTTCAGTCTACCCATGTTAACGGTATCTCTTGGTTAAGCAGTTTTTAATTTTATGAAGTCCAGTTTTTCTTCTATGGTTAATTTCTTTGTATCCTACACAAGAAATTTTTCTATCCCCATGTCACAAAGTTATCCACTTACATCTTCTTCTGAAAGCTTTATAATTTTAGATTTCATAGTTAAGACTCTGTTCAATGCCCATTTCTTTTGTGTGTATGATGTGAGGTAGGGGATAGGGCCCATTGATGTGAACATCCAGTTGTTCCACTGCAATTTGTTGAAAAACCTTCCTCTTGTTAAATAACTTTGGCACCTTTGTTGAAACCCAATAGACCGTGTTAGTGTGGGTCTATTTCTGCTCTGAGCATTCTATTTCACTGATAAATTTGCCTATACTTGTGTCCCACAGTATTTTTTTTAATTTTTATTAAATTTTTTAATTTTTTTATAAACATATAATGTATTTTTATCCCCATGGGTACAGGTCTGTGAATCGCTAGGTTTACATACTTCACAGCACTCACCATAGCACATACCCTCCCCAGTGTCCATAACCCCATCCCCCTCTCCCAGCCCCCCTACCCCAGCAACCCTCAGTTTGTTTTGTGAGATTAAGAGTCACTTATGGTTTATCTCCCTCCCAATCCCATCTTGTTTCATTTATTCTTCTCCTACCCCCCAATCCCCCCACGTTGCATCTCCACTTCCTCATATCGGAGAGATCATATGATAGTTGTCTTTCTCCGATTGACATATTTCACTAAGCATAATACCCTCTAGTTCCATCCACATCATCACAAATGGCAAGATTTCATTTCTTTTGATGGCTGCATAGTATTCCATTGTGTATATATACCACATCTGCTTTATCCATTCACCTGTTGATGGACATTAGGTTCTTTCCATAGTTTGGCTATTGTGGACATTGCTGCTATAAACATTCTGTCCCATACTATCTTGATTACTGTCCTTTTGCAGTGAGTTTTGAAGAAAGGTGGTATAAGTCCTCCAGCTTTGGTTCTCTTTACCAAGATTCCTATAGATATTCTAGGCCATTTGCATCTCCATATCAATTTTTTATAATCCGCTTCTTAACACCTATGAAAATGGCTTCTGGGTTATAATTGATACTGCGTTGAACCTTTAGATTAATTTGGGGGAAAGAACAATACTGAGTCTTTCATGTTTATACCTCTCCATGTATATAGGTATTTAATTTCTCTCAACAATGTTTTGTAGCTCTCAATGTAGAGGTTTTTTACATATTTTATCAAATTTATTCCCATTCTGTAGTTGGGGCTCAACTGTAGGTGGAATTCTTAAAATTCCATGTTCCAGTTGCAGTGGCAGTGGTGGTGTTTTTGTTAGGATATAGTAAAGTAATTTATTTTTGTATACTGACCTGGTATCCTGGTATCCTGAGACCTGGCTAAACTCACATGTTATTTCTAGAATGCTTTTAAGATTATTCCTTTGTGTGTGTGTGTGCAGGTGGGTATGGGTGTGGGTGTGTGTATTTTTTTTAAGATTTGATTTGTCAGAGAGAGTACACACGAACAAGGGTAGAGGCAGGTAGAGGGAAAAGCAGGATTCCCGGTGCAAAGACTCCCCACCCCATGCAGGAATTGATCCCAGGACCCTGGGACCATGACCTGAGCTGAAGGCAGATGTTTAACTGACTGAGCCACCCAGGGACCCCTAGTCTTTTGAATATTCCCAGTTATGTCATTTGGAAATCCAGAGAATGTGTTCTATCAACCTTGCATCATGGGGATAAATCCCACTTGATTGTGACATATTATTTTCATACATGGATGGCTAATATTTTTAAAGCTTTTTTGCATCTACATTCGTGAGCCATATTGGCCTAAAATATCCTGGTCCTATATTGTACTGGTCAAGTCCTATATTGTATTGGTCAAGTCTTTGTATTGAGGTTGTGCCGGCTTCAAATAAGACACTGAGTTTTAAAATGCTTTCTTCCTCTTTATTCTGAGTTTAATATTGGTATTATTATTTTCCTTCAGTGTTTTATAGAATTCACCAGTAAAGTAGTCAATACTTGGAGTTTTCTTTGAGAGGACATATTCAGTAACAATTTCCATTTATTTGCTAGGTACGCCACTATTCAGTTTTTTTGTTGTTGTTGTTTCTTCTTTTGTTAGTTTCATTAAATTGTATTTTCAAAGAATTTGTCCATTCCACCTAAATCGTTGAATGTGTTGATATAAATTTGTCCATAACAATCTCCTATGTCATTTTGATGAATAAAGTTACTGCGGTGTTCCCTCTTTTATCCCTGATATTGATGATTTCCCTTTTCTCTACTTCTTGCTAGGAATTTAGTAATTCTATTGAACTTTCCAAAGAACCATGGATCATTCAGAAGTCTATTCCTTAATTTCCAAATGTGTGGATATTTTCTGGATACCTTATTGTCCTGCTGACTAAATTCCATCATGGCCAGAAAGCATGCTCTCTAAGACTTAATGTTTTACAATTTGCTGGTATATTTTTTGGCCCCGTTCTGGTCTATGTCAGTGAACATTTCACTAAAATTTGGGAGTAGCATTTTGCAATTATTGGCTATAGTGTTTGTATTTGTTATGTCTTCCTAATGCATTGACCCTTTCGTCATGATGAAGTAGTGTTTTTTGCTTTCAGCAAATCTCCTTATAATAAATTCTATGCTGCCTGATATTCATGTAGCCATTCCAGGTTTCTCATGACTAATATTTCCATATGTAGCGAGTAAAGCAGCATGTCTCAAAAATTCATGCCCTCCCCCCCCCAAAAAAACCCCAGAATGTGACCTTATTTGGAAATAACGTCTTTGCAGATTATAATTAAGGTAAGGATAGAGATGGGATCATATTAGCCCCAAATCTAATAAGACTGTGTTTATAAGAGACAGAAGAGGACATACAGAGACACAAGAAGAAGGCAAGTGATCACAAGGGCAGAGATTGCTGTGAAGCAGCCACAGTCAGTGGGCACTGGGAGCCACCAGAAGCTGGAGGAGGTCAGGGTGGATTTTTCCCCCCAGCTTGCAGAGAGAACATGGCCCTCCCAACACCTGCATTTTGACTGCTGACCTTCAGGACTGTGAAAGAATGAGAATCTGTTGTTTTAAACTTCTTAGCTTGTGATAATCTGTTACTGCAATAGTAGGAATCCAATACACCATCATATACCTTTTTCCTTCTTTTTACTATCAACCTACCCGTGTCAGTAGAAAGTAGGGGTTCTTAAATGGCTCAGTGGGCCTTCAGATCGGGTCATGATCTCAGGGTCCTGGAATCAAGCCCCGCATCCAGCTCTCTGCTCAGTGGGGAGCCTGCTTCCCCCCCCCCTCTCTCTGCCTGCCTCTCTGCCTGCTTGTGATCTCTGTGTCAAATAAATGAATAACATCTTTTAATTAAAAGGTTTAGTCCACTTTCATTTAATTATTAAAATAGTCGGATTTAAGTTAGCCATTTTGCTATTTGTTTTCTATTTGGTTCAGTTGTTTGTTTCCCTCTGTTTCTTCTTTTTTCGGGACTACTTGAATATGTTGTGGTATTTCAGTTTTCCTCCCCAATTTGCTCTTCAGGCATCCCACTTTTCACTCTTTTTTGGTGGCTACATCGTCCAAAATGGTAGCCACTAGCCACATGCCACCATGGACTTCATTTTTATAAGTTATGAAAGTATCATTGACATACAACATTACATTAGTTTCAGGTGTGCGACATAGCGATTTGACAATTCTATACGTTGACTCAGAGTTCACCATGGCCACCTGTCACCAGTGTTATTACAATATTATTTACTATATTCCCCGTGCTGTACCTTTCATCCCCAGGACTTACTCATTTTATAACCAGAAGTTAGTACCTCTTAATCCCCTTCACCTAGTTTGCCCATCATCTCACCCACCTCCCCTCTGGCAACCACCAGTTTTCTGTAGCTAAGAGTTTGGGGGTTTTTAAGCAATTAAAATTTAATTCTCAGGTGACAATACCCACATTCCAAGTGTGCAGTAAGTACATGTAAGTAGTGGCTACTTGAGAGAACAATGAAGATATAGAACAGTTTCATCCCTGAAGGAAATTCAGTTGATAACTTACCGCAACCTACTTATGGTTAACACTACTTTCCATCAAACACTGGAACGTGGTGAGAGTATAGTCCCTTTGCCCTCCCCACCCTTTGTAACATTTTCATAGATTGCACCTGCATACACTATAAACCCATAATACACTGTTAATATTTTTCCCTAAATAAGCATATGTTTTTAAAAAAAATCTTTAAAAGAAACATATAGTCTTCAGATTCACCCACATATTTACCATTTCCACTGGTCTTTATTTTTCCTCTGGATCTGAGTTTCCACCTGGCAACACCTGGTGTCCTCTATCACTTTAGCCATAAGACTTCCATTTAGCATTGTTCATAGTGCAGGTCACCTGATGCCCATTGTCTCCTATTTTCTTTAATGTTACTTTTTTTATGTAGAAGATTTTATTTATTTATATAACAGAGATAACAAGTAGGCAGAGGCAGGTGGGTGGGGGGGAGCAGGCTCCCTGCTGAGCAGAGAGCCCAATGTGGGGCTCAATCCCAGCACCCTGAGATCATGAACTGAGCTGAAGGCAGAGGCTCAAACTGCTGAGCCACCCAGGCATCCCTAATGTTACTTTTTTTTTTTCCCATTTTATTCTTGAAGTATAGCTTGGTAAGATATAAAATTCTGGGTTGGTAATACTTTTCCATATTTTAGCACTTCAGCAATGCTGTTTTGCTGTCTTGTGGCATCTGCTGTTCCTGAGGAAAAGCCAACATTTTTCATAGGCTGCTTCCTATACATCATTTCCCTGGAGTCCTTGGCTACATCTACATTTCTCTCTTCATGTTTGAAGTTCAACTCTTTTATCATACATGCTTGTGTACATTCTTCTTTATATTAATCCTGCCTCTGGTTCACTGGGTTTCTTGGATTTGTAAGTTAATGATGTCTCATCAAATATCAGAAGTTTGGGGCCACTACTTCTTCAAATGTTATTTCTATCCCAATTTCATCCTCACCTATTTCTAGGACTCTTAATTGCTCTTTGTTTAGACCACTTAATATTGGTGAACAGGCCTCAGAGAAGCTGTTTATTTTTCTTCAGTTGTTTTTTTCCTCTCTGTTCTTCACGTTGGATCATTTCTCTGGATCTAATTTTAATTTCATCAATTTGTCCTTTTTCTGTCTTCCCCCTGTTGGTAAGCACATGCAATGATTTTTTTTTTTTTAATTTCAGTTATTGTACTTCTGGGTTTAAGAATTTCCATTTGTTTCTCTTCTATAATTTCAGTTTTTCCAGATTATCCATTGGTTCATTCTTTATGTGCATATCTTCCTTTAACTCTTTGAATATGTTTGTGGTCACTACTTTAAAGTCCCTCTCTGTTAATTGTTACATCTGGTTCATCTGGTCATCAATTATTGTCTTTTTTTTTTTTTCTTAAGTACAAGTCACATTTTTCTGTCTGTTGTGTTTGTCTAATGCTTTTTATTGGACTCTGGGAATTATAAATGATATCTTGTAGGGACTTTATTTTCTGTTATATCTCTCGAATGAATGATTTTTGCTTTGCTATGTTTTTTCTCTAAACTAGTTAACATAGCTGAACTCAAAATCTTGTCTGTCCTGGGCACCGGGATGGCTCAGCGGGTCGAGCCTCTGTCTTAGACTTGGGTCATGATCTCAGGGTCCTGGGATCAAGGCCCATATCGGGCTCTCTGCTCAGCAGGGAGCCTGCTTCCTCCTCTCTCTCTGCCTCTCTGCCAACTTGTGATCACTCTCTGTGTCAAATAAATAAAACCTTTTAAAAAATAAAAATTAAAAAAAAAATCTGTCTGTCCTGAAGAAAGAAGATGAAATCTTTGCTCTGTCCCTTTATATTTTTTAGGTGTTCTCGTCAGGCTCCCAGGGTCTCCTCCTGCATTGTTGATAGTAGTCAACCAAAGACATGAGTGGATTTTATGTGCAGATTTGTGGGGCTCACATTTCTAAAGTTTCCTCCCTCCTAGAATTTCACTACTAATTTTCTGGGCTATTTCTCCACCTCCAAATTCTATTCTCTGAGATCTCAAGCCATTAAGTGGGCCCAGCTTCATTGGCATGTTATCTGCAAAGTCGCAGAGGACTTCATGGCTGATTTAATACTCCGTTATCATTGCCTTAAAATTCTTAAATTTTCAACAAGGGGTATGGGATTTTTATTTTGCACGGGGCCCCCCAAATCATGTAGCCAGTCGTGCCAGTAATATTGTGGCTTTCTGCCACCCACTAATGGTGAACTGGGAAGTGTCCTCAAGCAAAAAAGCCTTCAAATCACAAAGCTTACCTATGATACTTATATTTCAAGGATAGACTTGCTCTGGTTACTCTCCAGTACATTAAAATAGGAGATATAAATACCATATCTTTTAATTTATCGGTCCAACTGAGCTACTACTCTGCCAATCTATGGTAACTACGGTTTTGAACTTGAGGCAGTTTTGCCTAAGGGCATACTCGGCATACCTGGAGATATTTTGTTGTTGTTATTGTCACTACTGAGGAAGAGTACTACTGGAACCTACTGGGTTGAGGCCAAGGATGCTGCTAAACATCCTATAATACACAGGACAGCTCCCTCCCTCAACAAATTTATCTAGCCCCAAAAGTCAATAATGCCAAGGTTGAGAAAACATGCGTTATAGGAAATGAGCCCTCTTTCATTTTTAATGGATACATTATTATTGTATTCTTGAGAAGGTATCATTGTTTAATCATTCCTCTATAACACATTATGCTACTCAAATATAGCTCCACCTGGGGAGAAAGAAGCCAAATTGGCCTTAACTCATTTCTACAATTTTACTCAAGTTTCCAATTAAACAGTGTGAAAATTTGCAAAAATGTGCAATAATAATATGCTACTTTCATCAACGGAACATGATTTCCATACAAAGACCTAAGACATAAACTTTTCAACGTATCTACTTCTGATCGTTCTTAGTTCAAAGGAAAATTAATTTTGACTGAAATAATCCTATTGGATTATATCTTATATGCTATAATTTTATGTTTACTTTAGAGTTCCCTCATGATTTCTGTTTTCAGATTTGTAATCATTCTTTGACATTAGAAATTGCTTACTTGTATGACCTAATTATACATGAATTAAAAATCAACCTTGGATTGAAGAGAAAACATTAAATTTAACTAAAGTGTTATATAAATATTAAATATTTTATTCTAATTTATCCTATGCAGAGAACACATAATCCAATTTTTTACAACTGGTATGTAATTAAAAGTGCTGAAAGAAATTGAAATGTGGCCAAAATGGGTCCCCAACAGCTCTTTCTTAGGATTCTTTTAACAGGATTTTAAGAAATTATTTTCAGTTTCAGTACCAACAGACAATGTTGTCTTCTATCTCTCTAAGTAAATCCTTAACTGAGTAAATTTCCTCTAGATACAAATTAATTCATGTACTTTTAAAATCTGTACTAGGGACACCTGGGTGTCTCACTCAGTTAAGCATCCAACTCTTGGTTTTGCTTAAGTCATGATCTCAGGGTTGTGATATCGAGCCCCAAGTGCTCTCTGTGCTCCACGTGGAGACTGCTTGAGCGATTCTCTCTTTCTCCCCCGCTCATCCTCCCTCTCTGTCCCTCCTTCCTCTCCAGAGAGGTCCTCTCTCTCTCTCTAAATTTTTAAAAGTCTATATTTGTTTCTGTTTTCACCTGGCTTCAATACATAAAATTTTATCCATCTCTTGTGATATTAGTTGATAAAGCTTAATAAGTTATAACAGGAAAAGAATTGGTACATATTCTTCTCAATTCAAATATCTCTTCCTCTGAATGGCTTTCCCTGTATCACACATGAACTTCTTCCCCTACCATTGTTTTTACTGAAGTATAATTAACATACAGTGTCCTAGAAGTTTCAGGTGTACAATATAATGACTTAATTCTTTATAGTACTCATTGCTCATCATGATAAGTGTGCTCTTTAATTTCCATCACTTATTTTGCCCATTTTCCCCCAGCCACCTCTTCTCTGGCAACCACCTGTTTGTTCTCTGTATTTAAGAGTCTGGGTTTTGCTTGTCTCTTTTCTTTGTTGGTTTGTTTCTTAAATTCCACATATGAGTGAAATCATATGATATTTGTCTTTTCCCGATTTATTTCACTTGGCATAATAACCTCTAGGTCCATCCCTGTTGCAAATGGCAAGATCTCACTCTTTTTCTTGGCTGACTAATATTTCAGTGTGTATATATGTATATGATACTATATATAATATATGTGTAATATACATTACTAATATAATTTTATAGTTGTATTATTGAATTTTTGTGTATTTATGTTACACTGTTGAATTTTCTGTACATAAAAGTAAAAAGTTCTCTTTCAAATATATATATGGAAACAGCTTCTTTATCCAGTCATTTATTGATGGACACTTGGTTTGCTTCCATATCTTGGCTATTATAAATAATACTGGTATAAACATAGGGATCCATGGGTTCCTTTGAATCAGTGTTTTCCTTTTCTTTGCCTCCTTTGCCAATTTTAAGTTGGGCCTTCCCTTATTACTTCTTAGAGAACCCTCTTCTTTCCCTTCACAGCATTTGCATAATTTGAAATATATCATAAATCTATTAACTTATACATATATGATTAAACATATTTTTACCTCATTAGTGTATACACACCATAAGGACCCATGTCTTTTGCTTCACCTGATACCAACCAGAATGCCCAGCATATTGTTGGTGCTTGATAAATCCTAAATAAGTGAAGGGATAAATGGAATATGGGCAGGTGAATAGCAAAAATCACACTGATATTTGATAGCTTTCTCTGTTTTCTCAGTTAGATTTTCTATAGTAGTCCTACTACTCTTCAAAAACCTAAAAGTGCTGCTAATTTTGGTGAATATGGGGGTAATGTTAGGTCCAAAACATTACATGGTATATACATTTGTTATTAATAGGGCCCTAAAATAAATGTGAATCTAGATCTCCAATTTCCTTTTTAAAAATGTAATCAAAATGTAGCCTCTCCTCCAGCCATCCAAGATGCCAAAAGGAAAGAAGGCAAGGGGAAGAATGGGGCCCCGGCTCTTGTTATTGTGAAGAAACGGGGGACCAAGAAGGCGTTCAATACCCTGTTTGAGAAAAGGCCCAAGAATTTTGGCATCGGACAGGACAAATGCCCCTGCTACATCCAGCTTTAGCGGCAAAGGTCTACTCTCTAAAAATGTCCAAAAGTGCCTCCTGTGATTTTAACCACTTCACCATGGCCTTGGACCGTCAAGAAGCGACTGCTTACATTCACCCACAAACACAGACCAGAGACAAAGCAAGAGAAGAAGCAGAGATTGTTGATCCGGGCTGAGAAGAAAGCTGCCGTCCAAGGGAATATCCCCACTCAGAGGTCACCTGTCCTTCAAGCGGGGGTTAATATGTCACCACCTGGGCAGAAAACAGGAAGGCTCAGCTGGTAGTGATTGTCCATGATGCGGACCCCATTGAGCTGGCTGTCTTCCTGCCTACCCTGTGTGGTAAGATGGGGGCTCCCTACTGCATTGTCAAGGGGAAGGCCAGGCTGGGGTGTCCATTCCACAGGAAGACCTGCTCCACTGTGGCCTTCACACAGGAAGACAAAGGAGCTCCAGCTAAGCTGGTGGAAGCCATCAGGACCAATTACAATGACAGATATAATGAGATCTACTATCACTGGAGAGCCACCATCCTGGATCCAAAGTCAGCAGCTCACATTGCCCAGCTGGAAAAGGCAAAGGCTAAAGAACGGGCCACCAAACAGGCCACCAAAATGAGCAGACACTGTTGAATTTTCTGTATGTAAAAGTAATAAAAAGTTCTCTTTCAAAAAAAGTTAAATATTTAATCAAATGTAGTATTTACAACCAAGTGCCAGTGGGTACAGTGTACCCTTGTTAGCAGGCCTTGCATGAAACAGGCCAATCTGCTGCTTTTAATGGGATTTACATTAGATATATTTATCATATTTCATGTCATTTGGTAGAAATTAAGGAACACGTGTTAGAGCAGAGTTCTTAAAAACTATGGAAATTTTCAGCAGTTCCTCTCTAAGACGATGGATACTATGTGGGAAATAGTAGAGACAGTCGAGATCTCTGGTGGGGTTGTATCCAAAGGAGGCCTGGAGAAAGGGCACTTGGCCTGAATAGCCTCTGCTCCTCTCCGCCCTATACTGTGGATTTAAAAAAAGGATACAGAGTGCAATTCCATGTATTTGTTTTAGCAAATATAATATAGTAGATGACAATGACATGTTCTCCTTTTCAATATTCTAGTAAGTGTAATTTTTTAAATGATGTCATGGACCTCCGGATTTGGAGATTTTTTCGAGATCAAAGGCATAAAAGAAGTAAGGTAAGAATGAAAAGTGTGCCGATGTGTGGGTGTGTGTAAATGAAAAAGAGGCAAGGTGATCTCTGCAGGTAATACACCCGGCAATTCGAGATCTGAAAGCTAGCACCTCCAGCCTTTTGTCTGGCTTCCCGCTCTTATTCACCACTGTCCCAGATCAAAGCCAGTGTGTTTTTCGAGCGCTGCAATGGCAGCTCTGGGTGGTGACGGCACCACCACCGCCACTGCGGCACTGGCCGGCTCGGGCAACCGTATTTACGGTATCGAAGACTCAAACGCGAGGCGGTGCCTACTGTCTTGGGGGTCGGGCCAGGCGGCTATATTTACCGTAACCAGAGTGGTGCCTGCGGTGGTATTTGCAACGGAACCACCCAGGCTGCAGTATTTACGGTAACGAGGGCCGGCCCTAGCGGCGGTATTTACGGTAAAGGGGGGCCGGACCCGGCAGCGGTTTTTACGGTAACGGGGGACAGCCGGGGAGGCGGTATTTACGGTAACGGGGGCCGGGCTCGCGGAGGCCCGTCGGCGCGGCCCGCTCGCCGCGTTATCAGGTGATCTCCAGCCCAGGCGGCCGCCACCCCCTGCACCCAGCGGAAAATGCAAAATGGCCCTCTGGGACTGTGAGGGGCCGCGGCTCCCAGCCCGGGCCTGCCGCACCCCCAGCCCGCAGCCTGCGGGCGGCAGCGCCGCGCCGGGTCCGGGTGTAGCCCCCTCCCGCCCCTCCGCCGGGGCCCCGGCCTGAGCCCCCCACCCCCAGCACCCCGGCGTCCACATGGGTCTGTGCTACAGTCTACGACCGCTGCTCTTCGGGGATCCGGAGGACGTCTCCCGCGCCGCCTCGGAAGCGCCTGCGGAAGACGTGCGGCCCGGCCCGGCCCCGGCCCCGACCCCCGCCCGGGCCCCGGCGGCGGTCGGGGGAGACGCGGTCCGGACCCCGCTCCCTCGGGGCGCCGGCGGGAGCCCGGCGTGTACGCGGCCCAAAGCCGCCCCGAAGAAGGAGCGGCGGCGGCGTCCGGAGCAGCTGCGAGCCGAGGAGCGCGAGGCCGAGCGCGAGGCGAAGAAGGTCAGCAGGAGCATCGACCGCATGCTCCGCGAGCAGAAGCGCGACCTGCAGCAGACGCACCGGCTGCTACTGCTGGGTAGGTGCCGTCGGCGCGCGCCCCGCCCCGCCCCGGGCGCGGGGGCCCCTCTGGTTCCGCGCCGGGTGGGCCGCGGTCGCAGAAGTGTGCTCGGGGAGGTGGGGCAGGCGAAAATCGTCGCCGCGTTGATTTTTACACGGACAATATTTACTTTTGTGATGTGGCCCAGAACCCCTTTCCGTGTGATATTGCTGCTTTCCGCGCCTTGTGATTTTGGCCAGTTGTCCATTTGTTACTAATTAATGAGCTTCTCTGGGAATTTCCGCCCCCCTCGATTGATTTCCTCCCCCAGTCTGTAATCCACAGGGATGGCTAACGCGAGCATCTCATTTCCTGAAACGGTGTAGTCGTTCGGCACTTAGGTTTTAGGAACGCAAATGGCAGGAGGCTGGAAGACCTCTTAGCGCGACCACAAAGCTTTCATTCCAGTCGCAGAATGCGGGCAGAGCGGTCGGTGGGTGTGGCTTGGTCCCTTTGGAGAAGTGACTTCAACCGCTGGAGACATGGCACTTCTTTTTCATTGAGTAATTTCAACCCCGGGGCTCCCAGAACATACGCTTCCCTTTCAGAACCAGAAGCAGAGTAGCGTGGCAGGCTCCCCCAAGAGCTGCGCGTGGTGCTAAGGGCCTGCGAAGCAGTGGGTGCCAAATCACCAGCGTTTTAAAGGGAACAAACTACAACATGGTTTGCTAGGATTTTTCTCCGAGCTTTCGCTGTAACGAGCATGGCAGCAAGGCTTCTCCAAGTTAACGCCCAGAAAGCATTTTGTATACACTCTACTGTAGAATCTTAATAAATAAATAAATAAATGAAATGTAAATAAATAAAATCATGAATTCCTGATGTTGCTTGTTGCCTTTTAAAGTTTAAGACAAACAACAACAACAAATTTAATACGTGGGCTTTGACCCAAATTTTGTAACATATTAGGAAAAAAGAACTGTTTGCCTCTCTGCTCTGCCATGCAAAGGAAAGGAACCAATCCCCGTGACCTGAGTAAGATACCTGGTTGTAAGTAAAGGTGGCTTTTGTTTTAAAATTTCGAGAACCAAATAAGTCATCAGTTAGAGGAGTTCACTTACAGCAAGAATGAATAACTAGAACAACACAAACCCAACTGCTGAATTCTAAGATAAGGGGAAACTGGGGAGGGGAGAAACAAAGAAGAAAAAAATAAAATAAGCAAGCAGTTTACCTGAAAAGGGAAGAGGACCAGATCAGAAATAGTTTTCATCTACAGTACTCACATCTACCCTATGACAGAGCCATGTTTCCAGGGGTCTGAAAATAGAGACTTGTAATCTTAGAATTTCATACCATTAAACCATTACTTCTGTCTGGGATCTTCAGGAATGCAAGTGCTCAGAGTACACTCCTACCCACTTAGTTTTCTGTAAGAAACTAATTTGAAATTACTCAAGTCAAAAATGTTAAGTGCTTCAGATTAATAGAGCTCAAAAAGGAGAGGATTGCGGTCTCAAGAAATAAACGAAGAATAAAATAAAGAAGATCTAGAGTTACGGCCATGCAATACTGTTACAGTGTGATGGTAGAGTTGAACAGAAATTCTTTTTAAATGAAAGGATATGTGAAGCAGAACATGCTTGAAATATGTAAAAATTAATAAGCTCATGATTCTTTGAAAGGGAACTGGGAGATAATCTCTGAAGAAGGGAATGGTGTTCTCTAAGGAGCCCGCCTCTGGTGCATATGTTGAATGACTACCCTTGTTAAAGACATTATCTTAGAGCCTGATAGAGCTTGTGTATCAACATCGTATTGGAAATGACATTGACTCAAATGACTCACTCTTTGGGGATAAAGTATATTATATCTTTCATCCAGTGATGTCAACATGAAAACACACACTGTTGTGTCAGGATGACATCGTTTATCGGATTTTGTATAGATTTGAATTAAACTGAGAAAGGCTCTTGGTTTTGTTAGGATAGAGAGTGGATTTAGCTGGAAATCTTTGAACCAAAGTACCATTTACTGACCATTCATGCCCTCAGATGTTTGCTTCTGCCGCCATTATGTTTTGAGCAGGCATTTATCTGGCTTACTGATCCCTTTCCCTTCCTTCTTCTAGAATTGGAGAGCTCTTCTAGCATTGGAGAGCTCACAGGCTCAGGAAGGACGCATGCACTTTAGGCCCCTTCCATACTCCATGCCCACCGGTCTGAGGTTGTCCCATCTTCCGTGATGATGTCCTCCCGGAGACACGCCCAGTCCTCCTATGGGAATAAATGTGTAACTCCCTTGCGTCCCTACTGAATTCCATTTGCACTTCTTGCATGGCATTTTATTATAGCCCACATGATCTCTGGGTCCTTTGCTGCCTGCTGACACCCCCCCGGGTCTATCCCGATGGCCTGAGCTTTGTTTCCTGCACAGGACTTAGTACCCCACATGGTACTAGGACTGCAAGAGTCTGGGAACCACTGTGACCTTGAGGGCCAACTGCAAGACCGTTGTGGTTCTGTTCTAACTCTTGGATGGGGCCTTCTTTCAGGCATGGAGTGGCTGGATTTAAAGGGAGAACAGAGGTGAGGTGCAGATAGGATGGACGTTCCAGTTAAAAGGCCACAGGTCCTGAAGGGCTCCTGGAGTCAGAGCTAGAGCAGTGTAGCAGGAATGGGGAGGGAATGGTCTCAGAGAAGGGGGCAGATGACCAGTGTGTAAGGCGGGTCACAGGGAAGGCCTCTTTTCCCGGCTTGCCGATGGCCGCCTTCTTGCCGGTCCTCCCATGGCCTTTCCTCTGTACGCCTTGGCATGCGCATGAGGGAAGGGGGAAAATCAGATTAGGAACCCAGCCTTATGACCTCATTTAACTTTAATAGCCCCCTTAAAAGGCCATGTCTCCAAATGCGGTCACTTTGGGGGTTAAGGCTTCAACTTATGAATGGGGGGTGGCGGGGTGGGGGCACAATTCAGGAGGAGGTTTCAGAGAGAGAGCATGTGCCCTTGTCTGAAAGGGACAGTTGTGTCCTAGTTTCAACATGTCTTTGACCAGTGAGAACGCAACCCCAGTGTTGCCAGGTCTTCTGAATTTCCAGAACAAGGTGGAAATGGCCGTCTTCATCTGACACCCGCTTATTTTTAAGCGTTGGCTCAAGTTAATAAAACACGCTCTCTGTGCCTGATGCAGTCCACAGGCCACCAGTTCTTACCTCTGATGTCTGTCCCAAGCAGCACAGACCTCCGGGCGCCAACTACAGCCGCCCTGCGTCTACACCCAGTAAAAGCCCAGCTGACAAAACTGGGTGTGGGATCAGAAGAGCTCATCTGTCCAAACACCTGTAGCAAGCAAAGCTGCATTCGCCGTTCTTTGAGCAAATCTGTCTACCACTGAGCTCCCGGAGTTATAACATAGTGGTTGTCCCTGATTTTTCTTCCACATCTTTTGTTAACTGTGATGTGACTTCCCTGTTCACCACGTTCCTGTGGGGGAAGAGTGCTCACGGACCCCCTAACCGTTCATTTGATGCTATTCTTTTCCAGACTATTAGTCAATTTAAAAATTCTCCATCGTGGGTAGGATTTGTGGTATTTTTTTTTATTTACTTTATTCCATTACTTCCTGTTATATTTTTGTGTGATTGCCACTTCCCTGCCAGGAAAACATCTTTCAAGAGGGAAGCAATCTCTCTGGGACATTTGCTGCTTTTCCTCTGCATTTGGCTCTTAGTATAAACCAGAATGACCTGTCTGTGTCTGGAGTTGCTTCAAGAGGAGGTGCTTGGTGCCATGACAAGCTCATGGAACATGGAATGTTCTTCTCTGTGGGGTTTTGATCACTTGTTTTTTTCAAAATAAATGTCGGGGTTTTGGGGGGTTTCTTTTTGTTTGTTTTGTTTTGTTTTGTTTTACTTAACCTGTGGTAAAGCGTACGGTGGCCAAGACAGCAGTTTCTGAGTTGTGAGCTACACTCAAGCTGTGAGGACACCTGGGGCCCAGCTTCATCGAGTCGCTGCCCCGCTTTGTCCCAGCCTCCTGTAGCACCGTGGCTTTTAAGCCAGTGGAAATCCCACATACTCTGGCTATGCCTTCACTCTCCTGAAGACAGGAAAGCTTCACACTTCCTCACAGCCCTGGAGGGGGAGGCCGAGCCAGCGTGGCATTTTCCTCACAACTGTGTGTCATTTTATTGTATCATCTATGAACTACAATTGTATAGGCCCGAGGCGGCCATTGTTTACGAGAAGCCAGATTCCATCCCCGGAATTCACGCTGTTCTCTGACCTGTCCACACTGGAAGGTCAAAGCCCTCCGTCAAAGCTGCTCTCTTTGACGAGGGTTTTAGTCAGCCGTGGCTGTAATAATACCTCAGACGGGTGGCTCAAGCCACAGAAATTGATTTCCTCGCACTTTACAGAGGCTGGCAAGGCCAGGATCGAGGCCCAGTAGGGTTCGGTGTCGGCTGAAGGCTCTCTTTCTGGCTTGCAGATGGCCAGCTTCTCCTGGGGCCTCTCACAGCAGGAGAGTGCACGGTCTCCCTTCCTCTTGTTATCAGGACACCAACCCTATTGGCTTAGAGCTCCACCCTTATGGCCCCATTTAACCTTAATTACCTCCTAAAGACCCTGACTCCAAATAGTCTCACTGGGGATCATGGCTTCACCATGAGGACTTTTGAGGGGACACTGTTCAGTCCATAACAACTTGCTAGCCCGTCTCTGTTCAGACAGATGATTAGGACTGGCCCTGAAATGACTCAAACTGAATGCCATCTACTGTGGTTAAGGCATCAGTGGACTATATGAATACTCTCAAAACTTGGGGATACACCTATGATCCACGAGGAGATGCAGGGTGGTTAGGAACAAGGCACCAGAGTCAGACTTGGTCTGAAATTCCAGCATGCCCATTTACCAGCTTTGTGGCCCGAAATTTGGGCTCCGGTTTCCACATGGGTACCAATCCCGATGCCTCATGGTAACTGAAAGGATTCAATGGAACTAATTAACTAATTGTAGGTAAACTGACTTGGCGTAGAGCTTGGCACAGGGTAAACACTCCATTGATTGTCACAGTCTCTGAATTCTGTATTCAGCTGAGCCACTTCTCTCTGTGATACGCACACTCGAAATTGTAAACGCACAGGTCACATGAGATCACACAACCTAAAACGGCTAACCCCATCCCAGGCTCACCCAGCCTCTCTGGGACGGAGCCAGGATTCAAACCCCGGCGGTCTGGCTTCACTGCACCAAACCGGCAAATAGCCAGCTGGAGACAGTTGCAGTGGTCCAGTCACAAGATGCGAGAAGGTGAACACAGGCCGACGAAGTAATGATAAAGAAGGGCCAGAAAAGGGGCGCCTGGGTGGCTCAGTGGGTTAAGCCGCTGCCTTCGGCTCAGGTGACAATCCCAGGGTCCTGGGATCGAGCCTCACATCGGGCTCTCTGCTCGGCGGGGAGCCTGCTTCCTCCTCTTTCTCTGCCTGCCTCTCTGCCTACTTGTGATCTTTCTCTCTGTCAAATTAAAAAAAAAAAAAAAAATAAAAAAAAATAAAAAAAAAAAAAAAAAAGAAGGGCCAGAAAGGATTGGGACGGAGGCAAAATGGGATCCACTGAATCTGGTGACCGAGGAGATGGTGCAATGTAGGCATGGAGAGGAGTCTCTCCATGAACTCTTAGTCTTCTCTCTTAGGCAAAATGGCAATGACATGCCCCACCATAAAGGATTTAAGAGGAAGAGGCAGGTGGAGTGGAAGGAGAACAATGCTTTGAAGGTGAGCCACCGGGAGAAGCCAGTGGGCATCCTCGGGGAAGCAGGTGGGCGTTGACTGAAGGTCTGGAACCCACGCGGCCCACTGAGCCGAAGATAGACTCACCGGAGTAACCCCCTGGGGACCCCTCTCCCGGGAGAATGTGTACAGTAAGAAGAGAAGAGGGCCCAGGACAGGAGAACACAGAGCCCCCCTCTTTCAGAAGAGTGTTGGAGAAGGAAAGATACAAAGAATAACACAGACCCCCGGGAGAAACCGAGAAAGAAGGAGTTTCAGGAGGAAGGGAGGAGCCAGGAATTTCAGCTGGGAGTTCAAGGATTAAGACTAAAAAGGAATCCATTGTGTTTGGCTGTTTATGCAAAGGTGGTACAGGAGGTTGAAGACCACGGGGCTTGTGAGTGGGGAAGCTGTCACAGAACCCCTTCTGGGGGTGAGGTGGGGGGCAAAAGAGCAGTGACCACACCTTTCGAAGTGGGCCTTAATGGAACAGCTCAGAAGGATCCAAATGGAACCGCAGATACAGGTGGTTGCCTCCTGCAGTTGAAGAGGAAGAAGACAGGAGACGGATTATCAGGTCTTCCATTCTCAAGTGTTCCTGGCTGGCTTGGCACCGGCCAGGAGTCTGCCATCTGGTGCTCAGGTCCGTGAGCCAGCAGCAAGCAGATCGTTCAGTTGAGTTGAGACCAAGAGATCTAGCAAATTCGCTAGCTAATTCAGTCGAGGAAAGGTTTCCAAGCATAAGCATTTTCAAAGGTAAGACCAATCTACTAGGACCTAAGATCCGCTCATGACCTTGAACGAGAACCAAGAGACTGTCAAAACCCCACGACGTAAATAAAGTGATTGGAATACACGAAGAACCCTGATTCTTCCTTTCCCCACAGCGCCCAGAATAATTTACTTCGTGTCTGAATTTATTAAGATGTAGATATTTTGTTTAGTTGGTTTCAAACCAAAACAAACTCTTCAACTGGAAAAGAGGAGAATCAGACCCATCAGAGGAAGGAGTGACCCAGTCGTGTTTAGGGATCTAGTGAAAACTGCTCCCTAGTGTTTTAAAATTCCCTTACTAAGGAAGACTAGGTAGAGCACAGAGGAATTGTAAGGCAGTTAAACTACTCTGTATGATACTATAATGGTGGGTATACATCTTTATCTATTTGTCCAAACCCATGGGCTATACAACACCATGGGTAAGCCCTAATATAAACTACGGACTTTGGGGAATCAAGATAGATCAGTGTCGGGTCATCAACTCTAACAAACGTTCGGCTTTGTTGATACAGAGTGTGGGATGTTGGTGGCAGGGTAGGCTGCAGGAAGGCAGGGAGTATGTCGGAAATCTCTGTACTCTCTGATCACCTTTGCTGTGAATCTACAATTGCTCTGAAAAATTAAATCTTGGGGCACCTGGATGGTTCAGTGGGTTAAGCCACTGCCTTCAGTTCAGGTCATAATCCAGGGTCCTGGGATTCAGTCCCACATTGGGCTCCGTGCTCAGCTGGGGGCCTGCTGCTTCTTCTTCTGCTTCTTCCCCCTGCTTGTGCGCACGCTCTCTCTCTCTCTCTGACAAATAAATAAATAAAATCTTTAAAAATAAATAAATAAGGGGTGCCTGGGTGGCTCAGTGGGTTGAGCCTCTGCCTTTGGCTCAGGTCATGATCTCAGGATCCCAGGAACTAGCCCCATATGGGGGCTCTCTGCTCAGCAGGCTCCCTGCTGAGCAGAGAGCCTGTTTCCCCCTCTCTCTGCCTACTTGTGATCTCTCTGTCGAATAAATAAATAAAATCTTTTTTAAAAATTAATTAATTAAAATTAAAATTAAATACTTTTAAAATTCCTTTAATAGGAAAAGAGAAAGATTCTTATCCCTGATTTAGGATCCAAAGAGGAAGAGCTCAGGGCCACAAGCCTCTGGCCTTCCTCTTAAAAAGTCCAAAAAGTTGACCAAAGCAGGGAAGATCATGTCCCATTATTGAAAGCTATAGTTTACCAATTTAAAAAAAAAGAAGAAGAAAAAGAAAAAGCACCACTTGAAGACATTTCCATCCGCAGTACCACGGGGTAAGTTTTTCCCTCCGAAGAAGGATTTTAGACTCACACTGCCACCCAGCCCCTCCCAGTTCTGGGGAAGAGCCCACCGTGCGCTGTCCCTCCAAACTGTCCCTCCGTATGTTCTGTAGGGCTGCCTGATCTCTGTGTCTTGGTCAGAAGCAGGCACCACATCCTTATCCTGCTGCTATCAAAAGGGGCCATACTGATGCCACTGAAGAAAGACGGGCTGTTGCCCATAACCCTCCCCCACCAGCCCTTCATTTGCCCTTCTGAGCAGAGAAGATGCAAGCTGCCAGAAAGGAAGTGTGGGCCACGGGTACAGCTGCTGACTGACAGAGGACAAGGAAGTATGAAAACATCCTACCGGGTCAGCTCCTCTTTAATCCTAACAGAAGAGACCCAGGGAACGCCTGCAACCCCATCCCGTGGATTGACCTTCACTCAGTGTATTTTTTCTGCCCCTGAAAAGCGAGTTTTCCCTCCCAGGAAGTGAAACACGGCAAAAGAGTCTCCCAGGAAAAACTCAGGAAGAGCAGATTGGCATTATAGGAAAACAAAAAGCAATTCTCCCCCTCACCCTGAGCTACAAAGGAAAAAGTTGCTTTATTCATTGAATCACTTCAGCTGCCCGCCAACCACACACATTTCTTTGCGAGCCTACTATGCGGCAGGTGCTTTTCTGGGTAATACGGACATCCCAAGGGGGAGAGGACATAGTCTCACCCGAGGAGAAATCCAAAGGAAAAGGACAGAAGCCCTCAAAAGAATCAGCAGTATGCGCGTGCATGCGCTATGTGGTGAATGGACACAGCTCGGGTTAATGATACCATTATTAGGGTTCAACATAGAAGCCTAAATATGATAAGCATCCTACTTCCTTAGGGTGTGTTATTCGCAGGAGAGCCCAAGGAAGGTGGGAACTTAATTGCTTAGGGGAATGTTGGTGTTTGTGCATAAGTCCATAATGCTACTCTAGATCCTGGATGCATAACCCCCTGCAGAAACATCCTGAAACCTGCCCGGGGTTCACACCTGGCAGCCTGGTTTTCCTCTGCATCCCAGAGCAGCAGAAAGAACCCGGAAGTATTCTCAGCATCCAGGACGCCACAGAGACCTGGGATGCTGAACAAACAGGACCAGCGGTTTGGGAACATGAAGAAAGTTTGAGTGGCAGGATAGAGCAGGATGGAACGGGAAGGAGATGGCTCCTTTGATCTTCAACCACCAAAGTGCTCCAGAAATCAATACTAGCCCCTGCCTTTTATGAAAGACGCCATCAAGGGGGACTGACTCTGAAGCGGCATGAAGAAAACAATGAAAGGTTATCTTTTTTTTTTTTTTGTAAGGAATATAGTCATTATGAAATTCAGGAGCTGTCATGTGATGGGGCGCCTGGGTGGCTCCGTCGATTAAGCAGCTGCTTTCGGCTCAGGTCATGACCCCAGAGTCCTGGGATCAAGTCCAACATCAGGGCTCTCTATACAGTGGTGAGCCTGCTTCTCCCTCTCCCTCTGCCTGCTGCTCTGCCTACTTGTGCTCTCTATCTCTCTGTCAAATAAATAAATAAAATCTTAAAAAAAAAAAAACCTGTCCACATGTAAGCAATGGACACTGTTTATTTACTACTATTCTAACAGCAGCATCAGATTTTTTTTTTAAGTTTTCACAGAAGTGGTTTTAAAACGTGTGAGGGGGAGGGGAATAGCTAACCCAGGATCCAGGCATCAGCAGCATCTCCGTGCACAGAAGTGGGTGAGGAATTTTTGTCGGCATAATTCTAATGAACTGTTGTTTTATAGCTTGAAAGAACGTAATGGTAAGAATAAATGCCAAGCTCCAGTGTGGAACCTTAAACTTAACTGCAGAGAAGCGACTGTGTTTCGCGGGAGCTTCTAGAAGCATCGTGAGAATACAATTTTGCATCTCTGTGCTGCTCCAGCTGGGAGGCCAAGCCCTGCGTTTCTGATTCTCTTTCCCCACAAGTGGCTTTCCTGTAAGAGGCATCAGGTCGAGTCTGAATCATAAGATGAACTTAGACCCAGACCGTATTTCTTCTTTAGGGGAAAGACAATTAATCAGAGGTTGGCCAGTTACTGAAATCAAAAAAATCACCATTCTGAATGAGCAGAGCGAGACGCCGAAAACGGGTTAGGGCCCACAGAATGGACCAACACAGAAAGAGAAGGGGGTTGCTGATCCCCTGGGAGTGCTCGGGCCTCATTCTAGCTGAGCCCTCCGAGGCTGGTCAGACTCAATGGCCGATGTAGACAAGGCATAAGAGCACAGCTTCCCCAGAAGGAAACCTAGGACAAGACCAAACAAAGCCAGCTTGTCCCAGAGGGGTGGAAATTGCAAATCAAACAGCTGTTTGACAGCAGAGCAAATAGTATGTTCAAAAGGAGTCCGTGCTGTGTCGTGGGCTAGTGGTTTGCTAATTCAATCACGGTTAATGCACCTGCTCCAAGACAAGTTCTGCCGGGGGTCAGCATATATCATCCTCAAAAACTCCTGGCCTCCTGCAGGAGACACAGGTATGAAGCACCCACACCACACAGCCCAACCCAGCACCCATGTGACAGCACCAAGGACAGAGGGACAAGGCAACACAAAGGAGCTTGCAAGGGGAGGTCCCCCAAGTCCCACTGCCAGACATCTTTCTCACGAAAGAGCGAAAATACACTTGTTGAATATATTTCTGTTGATAAAGTTAAGGGGTTGGGGTTTGTTTGTTTGTTTTTTTTTTTCCCATTTTGAGCAGTTTGTTGGAATACAGAACATTAAGGCCCCTCTCAGAACAAATGAAAAGCAAAAAACAGCACATTTTCCATAGTTGCATTGAAACTCTTCATCCGCGCCAGATTTCAAAGTTCAGTTCAGAGACGCAGTAATTGACTTAGGTGACCTTCCTGTAACATGAGGGATGCCCCTCTTTCTTTGGTTAGTATAGGTTTTCATTGTACAAAGAAATTCAAGGTGCTAAAGAAAGCCAATCAGACGCTGTGGGGGACGGGAGAGAGAGCCATCTCCTGAATCCGTTTCCTTCCGGGCTGATAAAGGACAGTTACATAATTCTTTATCTCTGAAGTTCTTTTAACTGGCATTTTATTGCAGAATGATTTTTTAATGTAACAGCTGAACATCCAGCTATTTCTAAGTGCTGCATAGAACCAAAAAGCCGGCAGAGAGGCAGTTGGTCTGACACGCTCTTGCTGTGGCTAATGGAGAATGTTTATTTAATATTCAGATTCACTTCCCTCTTCGGATCTAATGGCATTATCTCCGAAGGAAACTCTCCGATTTGGGCTTGGGTACAATAATCAGCTCGTAACAGGGTGCAGGGGGTCAGGGTCCATGGTCTCGCGCCGCAGGTACAGACGCCGGAGCTCTGTGGTCACCTGTGGATGGAGGGGAGTGGTGGTCTGGTGTCAGCAAGCCACCAAAGTGGACCCAGAGAGGCGAGCTTCCCGGGACATTGCCGGGGCCCAAGGAGGCCTTTAGTTCCAGCCTCAGCCTCTCCCTTGACCTAAAACTCCTAAGTGCAAATGGTCCCTGATTCAAATCAAGTGCGGCCAAATGTTCACTTAGGAAAACAGATGATGGGTTTCAAAATTCCTGTTGCTCGGGGTGCCCGAGTGGCTCAGTCGCTAAGCGTCTGCCTTCTGCTCAGGTCATGATCCCAGAGTCCTGGGATCGAGCCCCGAATCGGGCTCCCGGCTCATCTGGAAGCTTTCTTCTCCCTCTCCTGCTCCCCTGCTTGCGTTCCCTCTCTTGCTGTGTCTCTCTCTGTGTCAAATAAATAAATAATCCCCCTACCCCCCCCCCAAAAAAAACTCCTGTTACTCAAGCCAAAAAAGGAAAAAACAGCATAGCCATTCTTCAGAATAGCCTGAACACCATGGATGGCCATGGGTCACACGGTGGGTCACAGCCTGGAGCACACAGTGTATTAGGAGTTACTCTTTTTTTATTTTTTTAAATCCTATATAGGTTTTCACTGTACAGAGAAATTCAGTGTGCCAAGGAAAACCCATCAGACACCGCAGGGGAAGAGTCTCTAGTTCCACTGGATCTCTTGTCCTGGCCCTCTGTGCCCTGACCCTCAGTACGGACCCAGGACCTACGGGGGGCCCAGGGTCTTAAGGCAGAGAGTGAGAGCAGTGAGGAATGGGCTGGGAACTTCAAAGAGGCTGGGATGGCGATGGCCAGTGACCCCCGTGGTGATGACGGGTTACCCCACGTGAATGTGCCCCTGCTCCTGCCAGCCCCTGTGCTGGGGGCCAACACCAGCTGCCTGGCCCGCTTACTCGCACCCGCCCTGGTCCCCAGAACCAGGCAGGTGGCCTGAGGTGGGGTCTTCAGGCTCCACGCCTGCATTTCTGTCTCTCCTCCTCTTTCTTCATAGCAGTCTTTTCTTTCAGTTTCTCCTTACAGCACCCTGTTCTTAAATGGGGCATTTCGGTTATTCCTATCAAGTTATTGAATGAGGTAAAGACTAAGTCCATTACCAAAAACATTTTATTATGAGAAACTTATCATTCCATGGGGGCTAAACGATGCCACAAAGATAGTTGTCATTTTTTTCTGTAGAGTTTCCAGTCCAATTGGAAATGTCTGGTCTCCGGCCCTGGACCCTCTGCAGCCAGCATGGGCTTTGCTCCTCCATGCTCCCTCTTTGTTCTTTTTTTTTTTTATAATTTTTTTTTAAGATTTTATTTATTTATTTGAGAGAGAGACAGTGAGAGAGAGCATGGGCGAGGAGAAGGTCAGAGAGCAAAGCAGATTCCCCATGGAGCTGGGAGCCTGATGCGGGACTAGACCCCGGGACTCTGGGATCATGACCTGAGCCGAAGGCAGTCGTCCAACCAATTGAGCCACCCAGGCGTCCCCTCGGTGCTCCCTCTTAAGGGAGGGGAGGACACAGCCGCACCTAGTCAGGCTCCAAAGGAGAAGAGCTGCGGGGTGAACAGACTTTTTCACGCCAGTCTAGCCACCAGTCCCCGGGTACTCCACTAAACAGTCTGTTCCCTGCATCTCCCCTGCACCCCTTTCCCAGGAAGGGGCCACAGAGAGGAGAGCGAAGGACACCCCCATCCCAGCCTCCCTGAAGTTTCCAGCCACGGGCACTGTGGAACTCTGAGATGGAACAGCGCTTCTCGCAAAACACGGGGAGACGCTGACCTGTGGTGCTCCCTTGCGCTAACCAAGAACGATTTTATCGGCCCAACGCAGCCACAAGCTGCGTGCACCCAGCCCTCCACGTGTACCCAGCCCTCAGTGGCTTCTGAGAGCACACTGTGGATGTCAGTGAAGACCGCCCAAATGAGAGCAAGCAGAGGCTGTTCGTTCAGAGCTGGTGACAGCGGGAGAGTCAGGCACCATCACTTGATCTGGGGGTTCAAAGACAGCCAGTGGAGCCAGGAGGCTTTTCAGTGCTAAAAGAGCAAAGACCTCGGGTATAATCCCGCGGGCTGCTGCTGGTGAGGGCACGACGTAGGCGGGCCAGCTAGAAATAGGGCATCCTGATTGGTTAAGAGAACTTGTCTGCTTTTCTCCCAATTGGTCCTGCTTTGGGGTGGAGGGCAAAAATGAAGGAAGCGGTCAGTTACTATTGGAGTCCTGGCCCTTTGGGGCCAGTTGTTACAGGATTGTTGTTTGCCTTCCTGGACAGGTTGCTTGAGATAATGGCCTCATTTCCTGGGCTGGGTGCTGCAGGCTGTGGGTCAGAATTTGACCTTTACATATGACAAAGCCATCGTCCTTTCCTATTTTCTGTCCTCCGCATGCATCCGTAGAGAAAGCGGCTAAGTCAGTTAGCAGAGAGCCCCCGTGCTGTGTAGGCCCTGGAACAGGATCCAGGGCCAGGACCTATCTGGAATTCTGGCCCTTCCTACCCTGGAATGTTACTTAGCACCTCTGAGCTCCCTTAGCTTCAGTATAACATGAAGACGAGAGTACTTTCCAGAAGGACCATAATGAAAATTAAGGTGATGCACAGGACACAGAGCAGAGCATGGTGACTGCCCTTTCCTGCCCCCCAGCCCCAATTCCCATCATGCCTCAATTCACACTGTGGTGTAAGGGCAGGATCTGATGGGTTCCCCTTCCCAGGAACATCTGCACCTTACAGGGGACAAAGTCCAAGTCTGATCTAAAGAAACAGCCCAGAATCATGGGATTTTTCTAAGGGCACCTCCAGTTGCCTGCAGCCAAACTGAACCGCAAAAGGAAGGGATCCTAGGATTTGAGCCCCTCCAACCCACTCCATAACAACTTTTCTTTCCAGGGACCTGCCCAGGAGGCACCTCTGCCATGCTCCATCATTGCTGCAGCTAATGGACAACTAATGAGCACAGGGGCTGCTAAATGAGCACAGGGTTGCAATTTTAAATAAGTTGGCCAGGAAGTTTCATTGAGAAGATGGATATTTGCACTAAGGCCTGAAGGGGATAAAGGATGGGACCAGGAAAACTATATAGAGAATAGCTACTCAGGATAGGGAGAGGCAAGTGCAAAGGCCCTGCGGTTTGTATGAACATAATGTCAGGGCCACTATTAAGAAGAAAGGGCCCCAGGTATTTGGATGTGTATGGAGGCCAGCATTCAAGGCCTAGGGGAGCCTGTGGGGCCTCCCCGCGGATGGTACTAGTTTGCATGTTAGGCTATTCTTAGAGCCTATAGAGAACCGCACCTGTGAGAAATCATGAACAGCAAGTCAATGGCTTAGCAGTTGGTCGAGTTTTCTTGTGAATTTGTGAGTTCAGGGCTGAGACTGACAATTTTCTGCAAGAGTACCTTCCACCAGTGGTAGTTTCTCAGAGCAGCCCTAGCGAATTCATACACCATAGGTTTGCCTTTCCCAGAATATCACGTAGTCAGAATCCCACATGATGTAATCTTTGCAGATCGGCTTCTTTCACTTTGCAACACTCATTTAAGTTTCCTCCATGCTTTTTCATGGCTTGATAGCTCCTTGCTTTTTAAGAATATGCCGTTGTTTGGAGGTATTGTCATCCATTCACCTACTGAAGGACTTAAAGGCAGCGTGCCTTCTGGCCCTGGGAAGACAACCAAGGCTTAGACAACATTCCAGTTCAGCCCAGAAGCGTTCTGATTCCCTTTAAGCAAAGAATTTCTAGTTACTTAATTTCTTGTCTGTAAAATGGGATTGTGCTACCTGGCAGAATTTCTTCCACCAGGTGCAGGAAGGGGGAGCTCCGTGGTATGGTGGGGCAAGGATGCTGAGTGTGGTCTGGAATTGCTAAGGTGGTGGGATTTGTAGAGCAGCCTGCAAGGCAGACCAGAAGCTAGCTGTTGCAGGAGGACCTCAGCAGACCTGGTGGGAATTCCTGGGCTACGGATGGACTTTGGCCAGCCTCACAGAGACCCCTGTGCTGGGCTGAGGCTGAGCACTGGAAGGAAATGTCCTCAGGGCACAGGTGCAAAGTGCTTATTTCCAGAACATAAAAAGGAATCCTACAGACTGACATAATAAAAAGATGCCCTATTAAAATGGACAAAAGGCTTGAAGCAGACATTGCATGAAAGAAGATGCATGAAGAGGCAGTAAACAGGGGCGCCTGGGTGGCTCAGTGGGTTAAAGCCTCTGCTTTCGGCTCAGGTCATGATCCCAGGGTCCTGGGATCGAGCCCCACATCGGGCTCTCTGCTCAGCAGGGAGCCTGCTTCCTCCTCTCTCTCTGCCTCTCTGCCTACTTGTGATCTCTGTCAAGTAAATAAGTAAATAAAATCTTAAGAAAAAAAAAAGAGGCAGTAAACATCACTGGCCATCAAGGAAATGCAAATTAAAATCACAGAAAGCAATTCATACCCACTAGAATGCCTTAAAATCCAGCAATACCAAATGTGGGCCAAGATATAGAACAGGGTTCAGCAAACTTTCTCTCTAAGGAGTAGATGTTAAATATGTTCTGCTTTGCAGGCCATAGGATCTCTGTGGCAGCTGCTCAGGGCTAAATTGTACCAAGAAAGGAGCCACAGACCACACAGAAACACATGAATGTTGTTGTGTTCCAATAAAATTTTATTTATAAACACTTAAATTTGAATGTCCTAGAGTTTTAAGTATCGTGATGTATTATTTTTCTTTTGATTTTTTCCCCCTAGCCATTTAAACCCTTCTTAGCTCATGGATTATATACAAAGCAGGTGGCAAACCAAAGTTTGCTGAGTCCTGATCTAGAACCTAAAATGTCACTCTTTGTTGGTGGTACAAGTAAAATTGTACAATTAAGTCAAAGAATTAGTGGGAAATTTTTTGAGAAGTTAAACATAGACCTATCCTAAGATTCAATAATACCTCTCCTAGGAATTTACCCAGAAAAATGAAAGCATGTGTTTACATAAAGATTTGTACAGAATGTTTATATCAACTTTATTCAAGATGGCCAAAAGCCGGGGCACCTAGGTGGCTCAGTTCAGCATCTGACTCTTAGCTCAGCTCAGGTCTTATCTCAGAGCTATGAATTCAAGCCCTACATTGGGCTCCACACAGGGCATGGAACCTATCTAGAAAGAAAAAGAAAAAAGAAAGATAGCCAAAAATGGGAAACAACCCAAATTTTCATCAACGGGGGAATGAATAAACAAATTACATACATTCAGGCAATGAAATATTCAACAAAAAAAAAGCTACTAATAGAAAACATAACATGGATGAATTTTTTAAATTTCATGTACTTACACAAAAGAGTGTACTAAAATAACTATTTATATGTAATTCCAGTAAAAGGTAAAACCAATCTATGATGATAGAAATCAGGATAATAGTTTCACGGGCCAGATTTTTGGAAAGAGTCATGAGGCAACTTTCTGGGGTCATGGAAATATTCTGCATCTCAATTGGAGTGGTAATTATACAAGTGTAAATGTGTCAAAACCTATCAAACTGTACACTTAAGATCTTCACTGTATTTTATTGTACTTCATTGTAAATCTTTTTTTTTTAAATGCAGTCCTGAAAAGTAGTGCATAGCACATACATAGTAAAAGATTAATAAATTCACTATTTTAAAAAGGACTTTTTATAAGGATAGATACGTTAAAATTCAACAAGCATGATTCTAGGTATACAATGAGATAATAAATTATGGTTTGCTACATCATACCTAAATTTAATATGCTTCATACAGAAAGAAGGTGATTACCACTGTGTTCTAATGATCCCAAAGATTCAACACCAAACTCGGGAGTGGGACTGCAGTATTGGGCGGGCGGGGGGGGTGGGGGGTCGCTTCTCTCTGTCATGAAGTTGGGATTGGAAGAGGAGTTTTGTGTCCAGACTGCCTGCCTGTTTGGACACTTACTGAACTGGTACATAATGACAGGGACCCCAGTACTGCTTTTTTTCTTTTATGCCCTGTTCCCATCTGTCTTCTCTCTACACCAGGACCCCAAATTGAAGTTATAAACCTGAAACTAAAAGGCAGAAAGCCTGATAGGAAGCCATTCACGGGGCCAATGGTGTAGAGAGAATGCACGTGGCTTGCTTTAATCCGCACTCTTTCTATCCTGAGGGATGGAATTCCAACTCAGGCTCATGGAAGTTGAGAGACAGAGGAATAGCATATAAACAAGAAGTCGATGACATTGGTGTCATGGGTGCTCCGTCGTTTCCAGGTCTCTGTTCTGCCATGTTCTGGCTGTTATCTCAGATACACTACCGGAGACCCTGTCATCACTGAGTCTCGAGAACCCCTGGGAAAGAGCCCTCTCAATGCTGGGCTGAACAGCTCAAATGAGAGTTGAAAATTGTTTCTAACTGGCATTTGTTCCTGTCACATATCTCAGGGTTGCTTTGAAAAAAAAAAAAAAGAAAAGAAAAGAAAAGAAACAAAGTCTAGTTAACATACCATGTTCCTACTAGTTGCAGGCATACAAGAGGGATTCAACATTACATGTATTATGAAATGACCACAGCGCTGAGTCTGTTCACTGTCTGTCCCCGCACAAAGTTGCTTTTCAAGACGAATTCACTTTAATATTTTCTAAAATTCTTCCTGACCTTAGTTTCACCATTAGTCTTTGGTAAGGTACCTATCGAGTTCTCCGTACTTTTATTTCCTTACGGTGAGGAAATGAACAGAAACATAGATATTTGCTACGTCACCATAAGGAAAGGAAATGTTCCTGGATTCCTGTCTTAGACAGTGAGTGTTATAACACCAATCAATATCGCAAGCTAAAAACACTTACGCATTTTGAAGGTAAATTGTTTCCTTGGGAGCCTACTGCTGAAGGACTGCTTCCTCTCAGGGGAGAAATCAGAAGGCATCACTTAAAGTCCTGGGGGTTTAAACACATTGGTGTGGGTGGACCATTTAGCAAAGTCTCACTGCGAAACGTCAGAACCACTGGGAGGGAAGGATCGCTGGTATCATATCCTTTATTTGTTCTTTGGTCTTTGTGTTTGGCAGCAGACAAGATATGTAAGCCATTTTTCTAAAACCATGGGAATGACATTCAGAATGTCGTGTTGGTGGGATCGAAGGCTCACAGACCCGTTGGCCATCGCATCATCTAACACACAGACATGGGACCTTTTTTCCCTGAGAAGTTAAGAAGAAAACAAGCTTCCCTGACCAAAGTTAGGTCGTTTTCAACATGAAACAGCTGTGTTCCTTACCACTCACATCCTTGCCTGTGTGTGTGTGTGTGTGTGTGTGTGTGTGTGTATAATACCACCAGTAACTGCCATTCTGCCATTTCAAGAGTACTTGACAGCTGACTCTCTCTGTCCCTTTGTCCTTCTTTTTGGTATCTCTTCACACTTCCAGTTTCCACCCATGGAAAACTGGTCTTTTTTTTTTTTTTCTTTTTTTCTTATCACCTGCCTAAACTCCATCTTATCCTTCACATCAGAGCTCACTGATCACTTTCTCTTCAGAGGGTCCTTCCTGCTGCTCATTTTATTCTTCCCCAGGGTAACTGTCTCTTTTCGTCACAGAACTTACCACATTTCACAACTGTATTTTCATTCATGCTTTTGCTTAGTGTCTGATGCCCCAAAGCTCCTAGGACCAGGGACCTCATCCTTCCTGTCTTCTGCTCCGTCGCCAGGGGCCATCGTGATGGCTGCAGGAATGGTTTTCAATCAATAAATGTCAGAAGAAGACCAGAAGGATAATAAGCACCAAGTGTAAATGCTGGTGGGCGCCCGTCCTTTTTTCTTGCACCCCAGCCAGTGGAAGTTAGGGGGCATGGTGCGGAAGATCCCGTGAAGAGATAAGGCAGCAAACTTTGTTTTAAGGTTATTTTGTTTTAGTATCTTTTGAGGCATGACTGAACCTGTAACATACGAGGTCCAGGTGTACAACATAATGATTCAACATCTGTAGATACTGCAAAATGATCACCATAATGAATTTGGTTAACATCTGTCACCACACAGAGTTATAAATAAATGGTTTTTCTTGTGATGAAGACTCTTAAGATCTACTCTCTTAGTAACTTTCAAATATGCAATGCAGTATTATTAACTCTAGTCACCAGGCTATGTATAACATCCCCAGGATCTACTTATTTTATAGTAGGGAGCCGAAGGGTACAAACCCCCCTTTCTAGTGAACCACTTCCCCCTTTGATCCGCACTGTGAACCCACCAGACAGGACCTCTCTGTACCCTCTGCTTGCCTTGTCCTTTGCTCCTGGAATCCCTTCCCCATGCCCTTCCAAGGCTTGATCCTCCCCACATTTCAAAGGCCATCTCAAGTGTTACCTCCTCTTTGAAACCTATCCTAATCCCTTCTGTTGGAAGTCATGTTCATATTATACGTACTTCCCTTATAACGCTTTTTACCATATATTGTAGATATTTATAAATGTAGCTTAAATCTGCTATCGGATTCTATATTCCATGGGAGCCATGTCCATTCTGGTTCATTTCTGTGTTCTCCATACAATCTGGAAGAATCTGGCACAGAATAAATCAGAAATAACCATTGACAAAACAGAAAGGAGAACAGGGACATCCCACTATGCTTTTTCATTTCAATCCAGAAAGACTGTCATCTTTTTTTTTTTCTTAATTGAAATATAATTTTCTTTTTCTTTCTTCATTGACATATAATTCCCATACCATGAAATTCAGTGTTTCTAAGATCTTACAAGTCGCTGGCTTTTTGTGTATTCACGAGGTTGTAGAATCATCACCACTGTCTAGTTTCAGAACATATTCACACTCCCCCCCAAAAGAAATCCCCTGCTTATTTTCCACCCCCTCCCAGTCCCTGGCAACCACTAGTCTAGCTTCTGTTTTTATGGAATGGTCTATTCTAGGCACATCACATAAATAATGATACAATATGTGTTCTCTGTTGTTTAGTTTCTTCTGCTCGGCATGATCTCATCCACGTGTGTCTGTACTTTCTTTTCATGGCGTAATAAGACTCCACTGCACAGACGTGCGACATGATTTGTCCATTCATTCAGTTGATGAGCATTTGGGTTATTTCCACCTGTTAGCCCTTATGAAGAACGCTGGCTGAACATTCATGTACAAGTTACAGCCTACACATATGTTTTCTTTTCTCTTAGGTAAATATCTAGGAGCGGAATTGCTGGGTCATATGATAACCCTGTCTACCCTTTTGACAAAGTGTAAAACAGTCTGCAAAGCAGCTGAATCATTTTACATTTCCACCAGCAACAGGTACAACCTATTCCAGGCTTTCCTCATGCTCGCTGACACTTGTTATGGGGTATTGTCTGTCTTCTTGATTTTGCCATCCTAGTGGGTGTGTTGTTTTCACTGTGCTCTTAATTATTATTTTCCTAATGACTCATAGTATTGAGTCTCTTTTCATGTGTTGATTGACCATTTGTGTCTTCTTTATTTTTAAGATTTTATGTTTTTATTTATTTGAGAGAGAGAGTGAGCATGTGCAGGAGGGAGGAACAAATGGAGAGGGGGAAGCAGATTCCAAGCTGAGTGCGGAGCCCACTGCCAGGCTAGAGCTCATGACCCTGAGATCATGACCTGAGCCGAAATCAAGAGTCCACTGCTCAACTGGCTGAGCCACTCAGGCACCCCACCACTGGGCACTTTTTTTTTTTTTTTTTTAAGATTTATTTATCTTGTAGAGGAAGGATGAGGGAGAGAAACTTAAGCCGACTTGCACTGAGCAAGGAGCCTGACAGGGGCTCTATCCCCTGACCTTGAAATCATGACCTGAGCTGAAACCAAGAGTCCGACAATCGATGGAGCCACCCAGGCGCCCCACGACTCACCCTTTTATGTGCTAGCCAACGGGTACAGTATATACTTCAAAGTATATTGAAGATGTCAATATACTTTGAATCGCTGTTTTTTTAATCAATGTCAGTGTTAAGTCTGCAGAACCCAATGACTGATAATGAACAGAATATTTTAACAGCTAACAGCAATTATGTAGGCAGAAGTACGGGGCCATTCAGGAAGAGAGGAAACAGTATTAGGAGGAGAGAATGGAAAGAAGGAATGGATAAAGGAGATGCTGTGTATTTTTGAAGTAGCAATTTTCTGAGCTTTGATTAGCTGACACCTAAGAAACAGCAAACAGGGGGGAAAGGAGAAATGAAACTACGCACCGTCCTGCTGAGAAGGAAAAGGAGGCGGTGCCTGGCAGCCCAGCTTGCATTGGAACTTGTGAGAAGTGCTTAAGTTCTGAGCTCACGGTTGGGTTATTCCTAGATCCAGCCGCCAGGTGGTGATGTCGAACTGGGAAGGGCCAAGAGCTCTTGGGAACAGGGTTTTTACAGTCAGCTACCTGTGCACCAGGGACTCTAGTAGCCAATACTGGTTACTTGAGGTGGCTGCCGCCCAAGTCAGTGTTCTGTTAGTGGGAGAAATAGCATGTATTAAGCTCCTTGGTATGAAATAGTGGGTACTGGAAAATTTCTTCCATTACCTTGCGTCAAAGGGAAATTAAATTGGTCTGTTTGATGCTTGCCCTGCCCAATGGGCTGCCACGCAGCCCCCATGGATGAGGCCGAGGCTGGGGGCGGCGGGGGGGGGGTTGCTTACCAGGACACCCCCCAGCAACACTCTGGAATTGGAGTTAAACCAGCAGCAGGCCCCATCCTCTCATCTGTATGTTCTCTTTCTTCTCTTCCGGGAGTATTTTTTCTGTGCTAGAGAAATCCAAGCCCCCAAGACGTGTGTGCATATTGTGTGCACTTGTGATTCTGCACATATCTGGGCAGGCCACACCCCTGTCCATTCTGCAAAACTTCTCTGGTCCCCTCTGTCCCAGGGTTAGCACACCACCTGCTAACTGCCTCCTGATTCCAGTTTTGTCCTACCTGTAGTCCGTTCTCCACGGACCAGAATTCTTTTGAGACCAAACTTTCCCCATCACTGCCCTGCTTCTGACAGCTCCATGACTTCTGTGGTCCTTGGGATAAAGGATAAAATCCTTAACAGAACCCAGGGCTAGTCGGTGTGTGTGAATCACTCCTTGAGACACCTAGCACGTAGTCGGCGCTCAATAAATACTTGGGGAGATCAGTGATACACTCCACCTGAAATGCCCAAATTCCGAGACCCCCCAAAGACAACCACCAGAGTCCAGAGTCAAAGCCAAACAGCAAGGGTCGTTTATTACGAGTTCGAACCCAGAACTCCGTGCACCCGTTATTGGTGACGCTAAGAGGTCCCGAGCTCGGGATCACAACACCTTTTATACACTATTTTGGGGGAGGCAGGGACTTAGCATACATCATAGTATCGCCACATACCACGGGAAAATCATAAAGCAACTCTATAATATGACTGGCACACTACAGAGCGGGAAAAGGCTGGGAACAGATTATTGGTTAGGTCAAAGGGCTGTCATTCTTCAAACTGCTTGGTTGGCACCGCTAGGGTATGTGTCGCCTCCGGATTGGCCGGGGTCTCCTTGTCAAGCCGTGGGGCGCCAGATGGTTATTATCTCTTGCACCCAGAGCCAGGTGGGGGGTCTGGGAGTGGTCATTCTGTCAGGTTCAATTCTGGGTGGGGGATGTGCAGTTACAGAGTGTCTATAGAAAGTCTGCTGGTATTTTTCCATCTCCTCATGGGTTAGCAAGTGAAGGTACAGAAGCAGAAATAGCGGTTAGCTGTATAATGGTCATAATTTTATTCCCTAAGCTTCTCACACCCAAACAAAACGCAAATATCAGGCAGGTGAGAAGGTAAGGAGCTGACAGAGAGTTAGCAGTCAAGAAGTGCTTCGTATTTTCCCCTGACTGATCTGTGCCACGTACTGGGGTGGGGGTGGGGGAGGGGTTTGCAACTGCAAGACTTTTTTCAAGACTTTCATGCTCCCAGCTCACCAGGAAAGATTAAAGCATGGGGTTGGGGGGAAGAAGGGGATGCTCTCATGTTCTTGGACAGATGCAACTGTCTTTCCAAAAGCTCAGTGGTTTCTTGGTGGACTTGAGGGGGTGACAAAGAGCAATAACCATTTCTTTATGCAAAAGGATCAAATCACATGGACTGGATTATGTTGAAACCATCATCGCTGGAGCTCTGGGGGCTGAAGGCAGGTGATGTGACCTAAGTGAATTACTCTCAGGCTCCAGGCAGCTCTGGGGAGAGGACAATGGCTTGGTTATTTGCATTTGTAGTAAAAACATGATCGACTAGATTCAAAGGAATCCAACTTTTCTTTATATACTTTTTATAGTATATACTGTACTTTATATACTTTTCTATGTTCCACTTTTAAAGGAAAAGGGGGAGGATGACGAAGGATCACATTCTTAACATACAGTCAAAACGGGATCAATAAAGATTCTGTCACTCTTCTGCTCTATTGTAGGAATTGTGCCTGGAGTTGGGTGTGTTTTTGTAAGTAAAGGATATGTTTTTAATTTCCGTTCCAATATACTCGATCAAATTATATCAGGAGTCAGGAAAATCACATTTTTCATCTCATTGTACTTCACCACTAATTCTATAGCAATAATTCCCGTCTTGGGATTGGTGAGAGGATGGATATCCAGAGGTCCTTGAAACATCTGGATTTGGGAACTAGAGTGTGGGAACTCTCACTGAAGCCCGAGACCCAGTGTCAAAGACCCTTCTTCCACACTGACCGTGACTGCATATTTTATGACATTAAGCAATATTGTCAATTATTTTATGTAGAACTCATCATACTCTTCTGTCTTCCTTTGCATATGTTTGAAAATTTCCACAATAAAACCTTTTTTTAAAAAAAGTCTCCTGCAAGAGCCTGAGTAGCTCAGTTGGTTGAGCCTCTGCCTTCAGCTCAGGTCATGATCCCAGGGTCTTGGGACCGAGCCCCACATCAGGTTCCCTGCTCAGACCCCACCTCACTCATGCTCTCTCTCTCTCTCTCTCTCAAATAAATTAAAAAAATTTTTTTTAAGATATTCAAAAAAATTTTTTTAACTTTTAAAAAATGAAGACATCTCCTGCATCCTACAGTGAAGAGTGTAGAATTTTGATCATTTCTTTTGGTTTCTATAAGATCTTATAAAATCAAAGAAAGATAAGTTACTTTAAGAACACTTTATTTGGTTAAGCAGGAATGCAAAGTAATGTTCCAGAAATATATTCCATGAAGACTCAACTATCTCCTTTTATTCTTAATGGCAGGGGAGAGGGGGCTCTACTCTGCCAGAAACATTCATATGCAGTGGTAAATCCTTTTTCCTTTATGGATTATAGACTTTAAAAAGATGCTAATAGTGTTCATGGAAAATCTATGTCCATAAATACATTACTTCAGATTTTTAATAACCCAAGATCATAATTTAGAATAGGGTAAACAGAAACAATTGTGAAACATGATCAAAACAGAAAGAGCTGAGTGTGAGGAGATTTCTGTCCATTTGGTACTGACAAGCACAGCACAGAACAAAACTAGGCACAGCTGGGTAGGGGTCCTCACGGGCATCATGGGTACCATGGGGACGTCAGGGGCCTGCCTAGGATCCTAATCTCCCCAAGGCATTGGCTTTGGGTTCCCAGAAGGATACCACCAGTCCCTTAATGGAGGCCCTGGAGTCTTTCTTTCATTCACTCAGTGAACATCAAGGATCTGACAACCATGGTAGGAAATAGCCTTTGGAGGGGCTTACTCTAGTAGAGAGTCCTGGCCTTCACAGAGCCACGGCCATGAGGGAGGGAGTTAAAACCCAAGTGGGATTTTCATGAGATGAGTCCAGGGACCTCTTTGGGCAGGAGACACTGGCAGGGGCCTAGGTTTGGGAGAGGATTTGCAGAGATGCACAGAGATGCTGTAGGAAACCTTTCCAGACAAAGGGAGGGGCCAAACTACCTTGGGAAGGACAGAGTGCTGGGTGGGTGGGAGGGTTGGCAAACACTGAGAGGATTATTAGCAAGCCCTGCTGGCAGAGCTGTGGGGCGAACTGAAGATGTGGCTACAAAGGATGGGTGACTTCAGTAATTTCCATCGCCAATTGGTTTCTTTAAAAGAATGTAAATTAGGGGGCCTGTCAGTTGGTTAAGTGTCTGCCTTTGGCTCAGGTCATGATCCCATGGTCCTGGGATTGAGTCCCCATCAGGCTCCTTGCTCAACGGGGAGCCTGCTTCTCCCTCTGCCTGCTGATCCCCCTGCTTCTCTTTCAAGTAAATAAATAAAATCATTTTTTAAACATATAATAAAGGAGCACCTGGGTGGCTCAGTGGGTTAAAGCCTCTGCCTTTGGCTCAGGTCATGATCCCAGGGTCCTGGGATTGAGCCCCGCATGGGGCTCTCTGCTCAGTGGGGATCCTGCTTCCTCCTCTCTCTCTCTGCCTGCCTCTCTGCCTACTTGTGAACTCTGTCTGTGAAATAAAATAAATATATCTTTAAAAAATATACAAATTAATTGTAAAAAATGCAGAGAATGTGGAAGGACAGAAGCAAAAAATGAAAACCTCCCCTTCCCCCAGGCCCACAGTGTGCCTCCAGAACTGTTATTTTTCCCCCCCACTGGTGGGCTGAGATTGCTTTTATTAAAGATACTTGTGTGCAGTTTTATCTCTTTCTATCGTGGAGGCATTGATTTTACTTTTAACTAATTGGAAAGTTAAATAATAGTAAAGGCAATCGCCTGAATGTGGACTTGAAAAAGCACCAGGGCATACATGCAATGGAATATGACTCAGCCATCAGAAAGGATGACTAGCTACCCTTTACATCAACATGGAGGGGATATAAGTGAAGCAGAGAAAGACAGCTTCCCACGGTTTCACTCATCGGTGGAACAGAAGGAAGAGCAGGGAGGACCACAGGGAAGGGAGGGAAATCTGAAGGGGTAGAAATCAGAGAGGGAGATGAACCATGAGAGACTATGGACCCCAGGAAACAAGCTGAGGGTGTCAGAGGGGAGGGCGGAGGGGGGAGGGATAGCCAGGTGATGGGTATTAAGGAGGCACATGTTGTAATGAGGACTGGGTGTTATATGCAACTGACGAATCACTGAACACTACAGCCAAAACTAATGATGTACTCTACAGTGGCTAACAGAAGATAATAAAATAAGTAAAATAGAATAGAATAAAAATTTTTTAAATGAAAAAGTTCCAGGGACCCCTTGACAATGCCTTTGTACAGCATCTGTCCTAAAAGATTCACGCCAGTACTCCTCAACCCCCATTTGCAAAAGGCCCCCGGGGTGGGGGGGTGAGCCCGTGTCTGAAAGGAGATTTTGCTGTGTGTTTGGAAGCTGCTGGTGGTCATATTCTCCTTCGGCGCCTGAAAGGCATCCTTCAGAGTTTTCCCACATCAGCTGTGGGTGGACGTTTCCCAGATGTACTAAAAAAGACAGACATGACAGCTAAATGCTGTGAGATGGCAGGTCAGCTCCTGAAAGAGGGATGGAGGGGTGACTCTAAGAGTCATCTTCCTTTCTATTGGTGGACTGTCAATGGGGACTGTAGATTAGCTCATAGGACTGGAGTGATGTTAGCAGTTCGATGAGAGACTCTTGTTCTTAGGAAAGATGCATTGACAAGGACCTAATATCTGCATCTTACTCTCAGATAGTCCCTGGAACATGCGTGTATCTATGAAGTATGTTTTCATAAGTATGCATGCATCATATGCATAGAGCGTATGATAAAGCAGATACAGCCAACGTGCTTACATGGGTGAAGGGTATGCAGACCAATGTTGTACCATTCTTACAAAGTTTTGTAAGTTCAGAATTAAAAACTGCAAACATCCATGTAGCCAAACATCTATGTGGTGACGATGAAATTAGCTTGCACGTTAGTTGTCCTTGTCGCAGAATAGCTTGCTTCTTTGCAGTAATAACCCGTAAATGCTTCACCTTGTGTATATCGTCTTCTAGTCAATTCTAAGGATCTTGAGCACCTTTCCACTCACCCTCTCTGACCCCCCAAGTTCTAGCAAATTTTTCTCAATGCTTCTCCCTTCCACTCTTCCTCAAAATGTGTATTGTCTTCACCACCCTGGCTGGGTCTCCAGTTCTGTGTAGATTGGACCCCCCCCCACTTGCTTGCCCCTTCCCTCATCTTTCCAGTGAGGGGGTCATTCTTCCTTCCAAAAGCATGGCCCACGTCGGATTACAGCACAGGGTCACCTGCCCAACATAGCAGTGCAGTCTCAAACCCAGGTGACTCTGCTTCCCAAACCATGAGCCTGGCACAGGGACACATCAGCTCAGAGGTATGGGTCAGGATCCTGGCAGGAAACAAACAGCCCATTCAAACCACGTGACTTAAGGGAGCTTGGTGAAGGTGTTACTGACAGGACTGCGGGAAGCACTCTGACCTGTGCCCCCACCCTTCTGTCCCCTCTGCACCCTCGGAAGCTGGGAGCAGAGAGCCCAGATGAGGTGGTGTGCAGATGCCAGCCTCCTGGGCACAAGGAACAGAACCAGGAGAACACCCAGCATAGGATCCTCTCTGCTGCACATAAGGTAGTGGACTCGGGGATAATGGGCCTGCTGGTATCCCAGCACTAAAGGGAACCAGGCCTGATGTACGTGTCTTATTTAAATATTTGAAACTTCCCACAGACCCAGTCCGTCACCATTGGAGACAACTCTTTTCAGGCCAAACAGGGACATTGTGTGATGTGAGTCCCACGCGGGACCACTGAGGACCCATCTGATGGCAGTAGGACAGCAAATGATTCTCGGGCACTCAACAACGTCCAAGCTAAACGAACTCTCATAATCACAGAGGCTGGGGGGGGGGGGTCAGAGGCTCTTAGCTGTCCAACGTTAACACCATGTTATTCCTGTACTCCATGCTCTCGACATACCACTAAAGGACATGAACAGAAATACTGCGGCTGTGTAGGTTGTTGACAGAACAAGGACACACAGCCTGGAGAGAGCTCTGTGCAAAACTAGGTGCCCTCGGGGCACTTGATTCTTAATGAGTTTCTGAGCCTTTTGTGAAGCCTAGAATCCCTGTGGGGTTGTTCTAATTGTTTTACTTTTTATTTGGAAGGGGGATGCCTTCCCCTTTTATTCAGAAGGGGTTCCTGGCTGGCTCCTTTGGTTAAGCGTCTTCGTTTTGGCTCAGGTAGTGATCTCATGGGTCAGGGGATCAGCCCTACACCGGGCTCCGCGTGCAGTGGGGGAGTCTGCTTGAAGATTCTCTCCCTCTGCCCGTCCCCCAACCCGGTGTGCCTGCGAGTGCATACCCGGGCTCTGTCTCCCTCTCAAATAAATAAAGAAACCTTAACAACAACAAGAACAAAAGAACTCTCTGATACCTGTCGCGCGGATCCCCACTGCTAGGATTAGCTTCCTCTGCCTTACTATTTGCATTCTTTCCATGAATCTTTGGTCTAGATATAGATACATAATTTTTTTTCCCTCACTCAATGATGTGTCAGCATCACGACCCTTCACCCCTAAGAGACTTCAGCGTGCGCTCGTCTTACAGAACCAAGGTGCAGGTAGCAACTTCAGCAAGTTGAACGCTGACGTCATCGATCCATCTAATTTCCCCTCCGTGTCCCAGTTTCATCAGTTGAGCCATTTATCTCTTGTGTGGCTTTTCCCTTCCAGCACAGGATCCAGGCTTGGGCTGGGGCTGCGTGTGGTTTCCATCTCTCTTTAGTTGCCCTTGACTTGGAACAGCTCCAAAGTATTTTGCTTTTTGTTTTGGTTTGGTTTTTGTTTGTCTGTTTGTTTTTTGCCTTTTCTGACCTTGCCATTTTTGAAGAATACAGTCCTCTCCCTCCCTTTTTGTTAAAGTTCGCATTTGCCCAATGTTTCCTCCTGACTTAGGTTCTGGCTATGATGAAGTTCTTGAACCTAGGTGAGGTTTGGTGGGGTGAGGTTCGGAGCCGACGGCTAAGAAAGAATTCTTAAGATGTCTTTGGTGCAAAAAGGTGGTTTATTAGAGCACAGGGACAGGACCCATGGGCAGACAGCGATGCTGCTGTGCCATTATCCTGAGGAGTGGCTGGTTATATACACAGGAGTTGGGTAGGTGAGGACAAAGAGGTGTTCAGAAGGGCTATTGGGGTAAAGAAGACTGTCAGGGTATTGAAGACCTGGTTACTATCAAGCCAAGGCCGCTTTCCCTCTAATGAGGCTCTAACATGAAGACAATTGGGAGTCTCCTGGTGGAATGTCACATTCCTCCTATCAAGTGTCCTTGTTAGTGAGATTTAGGTTTAGAAGAAATTTTAACTTTATTTACTTTTCCTTCTACCTCAGCCTCCTTCAGTTTTTATGGAGGGGAGGGTGACATTCGGGCTTGAGGAACTGAGTTATGTGCCTTTGGAAATTGGGCTATTGATAAGGTAACTTCTTTGTTGTAAATCTCAAGGACATTTGTAAACCAAGGGAGACTCCTGCCTTGCAGGATTGTGATCTCTGCAAGTTAACTATTTGTTTTCCTTCTAGGGTAGTCAGGGGTGCCTGAGGACTGTGACACATATTACCGAGGGGAGCGGGTGGAGGGGGGTGCAAGGTGCCAGCTTTTGCTTTGTCCTCAACCAGCCTCCTGCTCCCTCATCAGTTATGTCCCCTGGCTTGGGTACTACCTAAATGACCAGTGTCCCTCTCAACAAAGGTGCAGACCACATCTGCCCCTCCTCCTTTGATGGTGTTCATTTTAATCACCCAAATTGTTGTCTAGTTTCTCCACTGACAAGCTACTCTGTTTTACTCTGCAACTGGTAAGTAGTCTGTGGGGAGACCATGCAGAAATGTTGTCGCTCACGAAAATGATCCCCTGTGTCTGGCTCGGTCAGAAGAACATGCCACTCTCAATCTTGGGGTCGCGAGTTCAAGCCCCATGTTAGGTACAGAGATTACTTAAAAAATAGAATCCTAAAAAAAAAAAAAAAAAATAGTTCCCATAGATTGATTGTCATCTGTTTCTGGATCTTACCTGACCCAGACTTCACTATGCATATGCTGATTCTCCCTTCCCAGGACTCCCGTTCACATTCTCTGGCAGCTGGCTAGCAAGAGCGCTCCCTTCTCCAGCATTTATTTATCTCTTGGTTATTGGCACAGACACAGAATCTCTGTATTTTTCAGTGGTTTAGAATTCACTTCTGTACCTAAATATTTGGGTGCTTATCTCATCCCCGATTTGACTAACTGAGAGCCCCTTCGATCTGGCTCCTGTGTCTGATGACAGACCCCCAATGGTTATAAAGCACTTTCTTTCTGGCATGACCATGTTCCAGGTTTACGTGGCAGCGATCCTGCCCCCCAGGCTTTGAAGGAACCCTGGTTCCTTGGAGTGATAAGTAAGACTAAGCATCACACCTGGGTGGGAGGTGTGCTCATTGCTGCTGGTGTGTCTTAATGTCTTGCCCTTTTCAGCAGACAAAATGAAGAAATATATGCATGTACACTTGACCCTTGAACAATGCAAATTTGTACCGCACAAATCTACCTGTATGTGTTTTTTCAATACAGTACAGTACCATAAATATATTTTCTCTTCCTTCTGATTTTCTTAATAACATTTTCTTTTCTCTAGCTTACTTTATTATAAGAGTACAATATAAAATACATATAACAGGGCGCCTGGGTGGCTCAGTGGGTTAAACCACTGCCTTCAGCTCAGGTCATGATCTCAGGGTCCTGGGATCGAGTCCCGCATCGGGCTCTCTGCTCGGCAGGGAGCCTGCTTCCTCCTCTCTCTCTCTCTCTGCCTGGCTCTCTGCCTACTTGTGATTTCTCTCTGTCAAATAAATAAATAAAATCTTTAAAAAAAAATAAAATAAAATACATATAACATACAACATATGTATTTAATCAATTGTTTATGTTAACAATAAGTCTGGTCAACGGTAGGCTACTAGCAGTTAAGTTTGGGGGAGGGGTTGATTCTTTTAAGATTTTATTTATTTATTTGAGAGGCCAGAGCAAGAACAAAAAGCAGCCTGAGCAGGGTGCCTGATGCAGGGCTCGATCGCAGGACCCTGAGATCATGACATGAGCCAAAAGCAAGTACTTAACCAACTGAGCCACCCGGACGCCCCATAATTAAGTTTTTGAGGAGTTAAAAGTTATACACAGATTTTTCAACTGTAGGGGGTCAACACCCTAACCTTGCATTGTTCAAGGTCGACAATATATACATACATATGTACACAGCATACAAATGTACACACATGCGTACCCAAACTAGCAACATACACATACATCTTTTGGAAATCATGATTTTACAGCGACCACTACAATCCCAGTTCATCCTCACAGGCTTTCCCTTGCCTTCTCTCCTTCTGTATTTGTATCTCATTCTTCATCTCTGAAAATCCTGGCTGTCAATAACAGCATTAACACATTCCTGTATTGGCTTAACCTTATAACACATCTAAGATGGACTGGGATTTATCTGCAGGCAAAGACTCCCCTTTCGAATGTCGGTCTTTCATGTAATTATAGTTTAAATCTGTTGAATCATTCCTACTTAATGACAAATGGAAACCAATCATGTAATATATAGATATATAGTCTCTATCTCCCTTATTCTTTGTCAACAGCCCTGCAAGCTTTAGGAAGAGCCATTCCAACTTTTCTGAGAAAGCTACATAGTCCCCACCTGTGGTAAAATGTGTCTGTGTTCCATTTAATTTCATATACAATTTGAATGTTGTCAAAGGAACACTGTTGCTTTAAACTCTGTAACCAAGCCAAATTCTAAAAGAAACCAGTTGCTACGGCAACTGGGCAAAGAGTTAATTAATTCATCAGTCATTATATGCAGATTAATCTGTCTAACTGAGTTACAAAGGAGGTAGGCTTGTTTGAGTTTTCCTTTTGGAATTAGAGGAAGAAGAATGGTGTGTTTTATTTCATTTTGTTTTTAATCTGTATGGGCTGGAGAGTTCCTTCTAGAAAAAGCACAGGCCTTGTGATCAGACAGGTGCTCAGCTCTTTCAGGACGCTGTGGGGCCTTCAGGCCAACAGCCTTATCTGCAAAATGTGGGTAATAACGGGCATCTTGTAGGCTGCTGTGATGATCAGAGAAGATGCCAGACATGAAGCACTTTTCAGTGTCTTTTTAAAATGAAGATGAAAGGTGACTAGCAAAGTTAAGCATGCATTTCTCCAGGAAGGGAAATTATATATTTTCTTTGCTTTTACCATTGGCCACACACACCCCTATGGGATCCCTCTGCAATCTCCAGAATTCAGAGAAATTTACCGCGTTTACTTGACTGCATGTCTGTCCCTCTCTACTAGACTAGTAAACTTCTTGAGATGGCGGATAATGTCTGATTAATCCTTACAATCTCTAGGCTATGTGTGTCTAGGCTTTCAAAAGAATACTTAATGGAGAATGAATGAATGTAAATGTACCACTATAAAACATCCTTCCCCGGGGGGCGCGTGGGTGGTTCAGCGGTTAAGCATCTGCCTTCCGCTCACATTATGATCACAGGGTCCTGGGATGGAGCCCCATGTCAGGCTCCTTACTTAGTAGGGAGTCTGATTCTCCCTCTCCCACTTCCCCTGCTTGTGTTCCCTCTCTCGCTGTCTCTCTCTCAGTCAAATAAATAAATAAAATCTTTTTTTTTTTTAAAGCATCCTTTCAACCTCCATCTGTCCTTCCTGCTCTATATTGCCACCTTCTGGTAAAGGGCTACAATTGCAGCAAATGGAGTCCCTTAACTATATAAATCAGAAAAGTCCGAACGAATATCCTGAAACCATAACGGAGAAAGATTCTCTACTCCACCATTGTCATTATGAAGATTCTACATGCGATTTTTTCCTGTTTTTCTTCTGGTTAAATACACATAACATAAAATTTACCACATTCACCATTTTTAAGGGTAAAGTTCTGTGACACTAGGTGCATTCCCATTGTTGTGCCCAGCCACTGCCTCCATCCATCTGCAGAATTTGTCATCTCCCCAAACAGAAAGTCTGTGCCCATTAAACACTAACCCCCCATGCCTCTGCTCCCAGCCCCAGGCAACCACCGTTCTAGTTTCTGTCTCTAGGAATCTGACCACTCAAGGTCCCTCACAGAAGTGGGATCATACAGTAAATGTCCTCTTGTGACTGGCTTTTCTCACTTAGCATAATGTCTTTAAGGTTTATCCACGTTGCAGCATATTTTAGAATGCCCTCTTTTTTTTTTTCTTTAGAAAGAGTGAGTGCGAGTGGAGGGACAGGCAGAGGGAGACAGAATCCTCAAGCAGGCTCCTTGCTCAGAACGGAGCCCCACATGGGGCTCAATCTCATGAGCCTGAGATCATGACTTGAGCCAAAAATCAGGGTGGGCACTTAACCCCCTGTGCCCCAAATGTCCTTCCTCTTTAGAGCAGACTACTATTTTATCAGACACATAGTCCACATTTTGTTTATCCACTCATCCATCACCTATGCCTTTTTTTTTTCCATTTCCAACCTGTCTCATTGACTTTATGTTCCTACCTAGAAGCTAGTACTTTGCTCAGCTGAGTACCTAAGCCCTCAACAAATCCATGTTGACTGTACCGTATGTCATTGCTTGTGTGTTCGCTTACTAGAAAACAATCAGGAGCTCCTCCAGGACAACATGCTGCCTCACATAGAGAAGTTAAATGGCTATGTATTTGTTACATGAATGTTGAATGATAATAATTGCTACATTCATGGAGACCTCGCTATTCGCCAGGCATTGTGATAAGATGACTGGATTCCTATCATTCTCACCATAACTCTGTGAGGTGAGTGCCACTGTCCTCACCCATTTACAGAGAAAGAAGCAGAACCACACGGCAAATGACGGACCTGAGTCCAGCCATTCCTGCTCAGCAGCCCATGCTCTTAACCGCTAAGCTACACACACCATAGTAGAGCTTTTGCCTTAAGAGAAATTGCAGTACCAAGAATCTATATTTTCCTGTGGCTCATTGGGTTCACCCCACCTGAGACAGTGTTTGCTGTGTGTCCCTCCGCCTCCTCTAAAGTACCTATTCCCTCTCCTTTGCTTTTACTTAAGCAGATCCTCCTGGCCTGAAGTGTACTCCTTCTCCCTACCCGGTCCAACCCCCTTTTTCAAGACACACCTGGGGTCCCTTCCCCTTGGAGAAGCTTTTGCCATTCCCATGGACCCTCCCATCCCTGCAGGGGCCCTACCACACCTTTCGGCGCTGGGTGCCCATAGACTGTCACACCTTGCCCTCTGAATGGTGTAAGTGTGCCAGTCTGATATCCCCCAACTGCTCAAGGAGGTAATAAATTGGCCTCAGAGTCTCCTTACCCTTTTGGTGGTACATCTCTACAGATGATAGCCTGTAAGAAGAAATAAACACAAGTTCAATGCCATGAATCTAAGTTGTGTAGATTTAAAAAAAAAAAAAATTGGATCCTCTTAGCTATCTTGCTTTACAGCATCCTGTTACTGGATTTGCTTAAATTCTGAGAACAGTTCTAAGACAGGTAGACATTGCTGAAGTCCGACCCTGAATCGGTGTGTCAAACCCAGGATTCTTGTCTCCATACCTCGTGAAGCTCTGACCTTGCACAGGGATACCTCGCTGACACCAGGAGAGGGTTGGCAAGCATTTAAAATGCAGATGGCATTGTTTGTCTCTTTTTGTTCCAAATCAGGGGAAGAGGGTAATTCACTTTATTTAAAAAAAAAAAAATAGGTTTGTGGGGAGGGTATGTGCTATGGTGAGTGCTGTGAAGTGTGTAAACCTGGCAATTCACAGACCTGTACCCCTGGGGATAAAAATATATTATATGTTTATTAAAAATAAAAAGAAAGAAAGAAATGTATTTTTTAAAAAAATTGGTTTGAAGAGAACTCTAAATCATTGGACACATTCTTATAACCCCAGAGACTGCATGAGATTGAATCTTTAAAAACAAACAAACAAACAAACAAACAAAAACTTGCGGGGTGCCTGGGTGGCTCAGTGAGTTAAGCGTCTCCTGTCGGCTCAGGTCATGATCTCAGGGTCCTAGGATGGAAGCCCCTATCATGCTCCCTGCTCAGTGGGGAGCCTGCTTGGATTCCCTCTCTTGCTGTCTCTCTCTCTCTCTCTCTGTCAAATAAGTAAAAATCTTTTAAAAAATTAAATTAAACCATGATTCAAAATTCGCAAAACAAAGTGTAAATGAAATTTAAATAATTATGCGCTAACGCTTGAGAGGTCCTGTCTTAAATATCAACCAGAGTAAAGAACCCATCCCTCTGTTTGACCTTTGTCCTTTTGTCCCAAACTCTGTGCCTTTGCAATCCTCCTCCGGGGACCCAGGGCCTCCTCTGCCCTCCTAGGGAGGCGCAGGCGGTTCCCCGACCCGGCCACCGCCCCCTCTACGGGCAGGCAGCTGTGCGGCGGCCCTGGCTCTCCGCACGCAGGTGGGTGTGCGCATCTCGGTGAGGGCGATGCTGCCACAGCCGTTGCCTGGCAACAGAGGCCTGCACCGCCCGCGGCTCCAGGCTGCTCTCTGTGCTCCCCAAAAGGCCCGCTCCTGCCACTGCAGGTGAGCCAGCTGGAATTTGGGGTTCCGATCCCATGGTTTAAAACACCAAGGATTGATTTTCCAGACCAGACTAGGAGAAGGCCAGATGATTGGATTAAAGGGAGGGAGGGAGAAGGAGTCTTTTCGTTTCTTTTCTTTTCTTTTCTTTTCTTTTCTTTTCTTTTATTATTTGACAGACAGAGATCACAATTAGGCAGAGAGGCAGGCAGAGAGAGAGGAAGGGAAGCAGGCTCTCCGCTCAGCAGAGAGCCTGATGTTGGGCGCGATCCCAGGACCCTGGGATCATGACCTGAGCCGAAGGCAGAGGCTTTAACCCACTGAGCCACCCAGGCACCCCAAGGCGTCTTGATCTCCTACCTGATAACAGACTAGATAAAGCTGCCTTTGCATGTCTCACTAAAAAAAGTTGCATCACTGTAAATGGCCATTACTTTTCTGTTTGGAATGTTTAGCGGCATGTTGTGAAACACACTAAACGTGCCCCTGTTAAGTCAGGATTCAAGGGTTTATATCCCAGATACACTGCTTACTCGCCCCTCAAAGCCTCTGTAAAGTAATGGCAACAATAGTTCCTTTTAGGGTTATTGCAAATGCTACAGAAATTACACCATGGGAAGGACTAGCACAGTGCTGGCGGTCAGTGACCAACTAGGAGACGCTATTTTACATGGAACCTATTATTCTTGTATTGATATATTAACTTCTTGGGTGTAGTATTCATCATATAGGATCATCTAAATCTTACTGGAATTCCAAATATAAAAATGTATCTTTAAGCCTGTTTAATGATAAACTTAGGGATATTAAAATACTTAAGAGTTTATTTCAGCAAAACTTGATTCAAATCAGGCAGCATCCCATCTAACTGAAAGAAAGGAGCTTGGAGGAGCTGGGCAAAATGAAAGACTTTCATAACCAGCATAGAGCAGAAACAAGGACAGAACTCTAGGTTAAAAAGCAGGTTGGTTATTGTAAGGTGACAGTGGTGTATGAAGCAGATTACCTAACATGTGCTCATTGGGTGATTGTGGATTGACGGGTTTAAGATTTCATTTCTAGGGAAGTCAAAACTGTAATTAATTCTAAGTTTGGTCATGTGGGGCTAGCATAAGCATCTCGATTTGGAGCCCCTTGTCTTGTTTTTTGACACCCCTAATTCCTAGATCTGAACAAATGGAAACTTTTTGCTGCATTTTTAGGGTAACTAAATTATCAGGCTATCTGAAAAGTGTAGCTTTGGGGTTCTAATTTAATTCTCCCTTTATGAGTTTCCTTGGGATTTGTTTTGAAATTTTCTTCCAACTGTTTATAAAAGTCGTTGGCATTAAAGATGCCTCAGTGGTTGGCTTAGTGGCTTAAGCATCTGCCTTTGGCTCAGATCATGATCCTGGGATGCCGGGATCCCAGGTAGTCCCGCATCAGACTTCTTGTTCAGTGAGGAGCCTGCTTCTCTCTCTCCTCCCTGCTTGTGCTCTCTCTCACTATCTCTCTCACTATCTCTGTCTCTCTCTCTCTCGCACGCGCAAATAAGTAAATAAAATCTTTTTAAAAATCTTGGCATTAAGAAAACTGACAAGTCCTTATGAACATCCCACGATACTATGCAATTTTTATATACCTTTTCTTGTCTCCTGAGTGCCCACATCACCCGCAGTATATGCTGGGTTGATATTATTATGCGTGAACATTTGTGTTAACTCCAAGTGCAAGGCCAGGCAATGGTGAGAATAATCCCCTCCCACAAAACTCGAACCTTTCACCTAGCTCAGCATATAGTATGGCACTGTATGTTTGCTTCTGCCTGTGTCCAGAAGAGTAATTTATTACTCTTGTTTTTTAAGAAAGTATTAATATTTTCAGCATAGTACCAAACAGGACAAGTGCTTCCTGAACTTAAAATCTGATGACAAAATGCCTTTCATGAGACCCCTCCCCTCTTGGAGCAGGAGTTCTCTTTGACTTTCAGGAATTCATTCACCCATTTGACAAAGATCCATGGGGCACCTCCTTCTGGCCACACACAGGACAGACACAGGTGCAGCAGATGGAAAGTACAGACTCAGGCCCCGCCCTCATGGAGGCCAAGGTCTAGCTGACTTTGGGAAAAGCTGTACATAAACCATTACAATTCAAGGAGCTGGTGGGATGATGGAGCATGGGGAGAGGCCTAACACTGAAGATGGAGGGAGTAGTGAGCCTAGAAGGGTAACTAGGAGGTGGCCAACTGAAGAAGATATCCCAGATATTCCAGAAAGCAGCAGCATGTGAACCCAATGGATAAGCCAAGGTGTTCCAGAAGTCCACAGGGTTGGAAGGAGACTCAGGGCAGTGCTGGGAAGGGGGTGACCCTTAAGAGCTGAGGCCACAGAGTTTACACCAACCCAGTCTTGATGGATCATGGTCGAGGACTTGATGGTGGTGGGGACAGACATGGTAGATCTGTGCTGTTACTGTGGCAACATGGGGCACTAGACTATGAGCTGGAGACCATTGCCAAAATCCACGTTAGATTAGTGATCTAAGACCCTAGTAATGGAAGACAGTCGAAGAGACAGCTGGTGTTTAGGAAACTGACTCCATGGGACACAGGAACTGTTTGGGTTGGGGAAAAGGAAAAGGAGTCAGGAATGAGTCCCATGTTCTGGTTTGGAATCAGAGACCCTTATCACAGAGAGAGAACGGATAGGATATGGGCTGGAGATGTGAGGGGAGACTTAGGGCATGAACTCAGCCTTTGGCAGGCAGAACTGGGGATCTATGTCAGGGGGATGAAAGTGGAGGTCTGTTCCAGGATGGCAGGGGACAAGAGGGTGAGTTGAGCTGGAGATGTGATGTGGCTGCAGTCTGAGCTGTGTGCATAGACTATGGAGGGCACAGTCAGCCCTGCCAGAAGTGTGTGTGTCCAGGGAAAGAGGGTGGGTGGGGCCCCAGACACCTACACCAGCCAGAGGGTGGGCAGAGCATCAAAACCACCGTGACATGCCAGCCAAAGGGCCAGACAGTCTCAAAGGACCGTCAGTGCCAGCTCCATGGAGAGGTCAAAGAAAGCAAAGACCCAAGTTCTCAGATGAAGGTTAGTGCCTGGGAGGCCACTAATGCCCCTAAAGAGAATATTTTGAGCGTAGGGAGGGGGGGCCAAAGCCAGGATCCTAGGGCTGAGGTGTGAACAGGAGGTCCGGAAGGACAGGCCCGAGTCAGATTCCCTTTATAACTCTTTGGCTGCTGTGAGTAGGAGGGGTACATGGTGGCCCTAACAAGGATCCTGCGACATAAGGAGGTGCTGTTGGGTTTGAATGAGACACACTGACAAGTGAGGCTGGCTGTGCCCCCTCGGGGTGCGGGCTACAGAGGGAAGAGGGCAGCAGAGCGTCGGAACCCCCCCCCCCCCCCCACACGCCTGGTGCCATTTGCTCTCTGTAAAGAAGATCGGGCCTTGCTGAATGTGAGAGAAATGTGGGTTGGGAGAAAACTGGAGCACTTGAAGACAGACGAACAAGGCCACATAGAAGAATCAGTGTGCAGGGCCTTGAGGCCCCCCAGAGCCTGGAGACCATCACTGATCACTGTGCCCCAACAGTGCCACAGGAAAGGAGGTGATCTCTGTCCCGGACTTCTAAGTCATCCTTCCCTCAAGTCCAAGCATGCGAGTGCAAAGCTGCGGCGGACTGACCGTCTAGGCAAGGTGGTGGTAGCAGTAATCGAGGAACTCGCACTCAGCACCGTGGATGAGAACGCGGACCGGTCTCTACGCTCTTTGGTTCCGGGGCTACAGTGCCAAAGTTCGAGGTCGCAGTGTCTCCTAGGAAAGGAGTAGAGCGGCTCTGAGAACTGCGAAGGAGAAACGGGGGCTGGAGAGAAAGACAAGAGGCTAAGGGAGGCGGCGGCGTGGGTGCGCTGGAATAGTCTAGAAAATGAACGGAACAAAGGCGGTGTGACTGGTGAGCCTCTTACCGATCCTCCTCCCTGATAGAATATGCATGATCCTGAGCGAGTCCTCGCCTGCCTGGGAGCAGGGAGGCGTCCGAGGCAACGGCGGGGAGCGCACGCCCAGACCCAGTCTCCCGGGCTCGGGGTGCGAGAGAGGCACGCGGCCGAGGTGCGGACCCGGCGCGGGTGAGCCTCCCGCGGGCCCGGCTCGTAGACGTCAGCTCCCGACCCCTCCAGCCCCAGTAGCGCTAGTGCCCCCGGAGAGATCCCCGCGAGCAGGCCAGCTCCCCTTCCCTGCCGCGCGGAGGCCCCCGGGTCGCTCGGAACCGGGAGGGGGCGCGCGTCCGACGGCGGAGGCGGCGTAGGGCGCGAGCGGACCGGCCGGTGCGCACAGTCGCCCGGAGGGGACGGGACCCGCGCGCTCCGTGTCCCCGCGCCGCTGTCCGCCCGCACCCGGCGGGGGCGGAACCTCCTCTCGCTCCCTCGCGGGGCGCTTCCCCTGCAGCGCAGGCGGAGGCGGGGCTGAGCCGGGCTGAGCGCGGCGGGCGGCGCGCGGTGCGGACGGCGGGCGCAGCGCCACCCTGGCTGGCTCCAACAGAGCCCGGTGCTCTCGGCCCCCGTCTCCCTTCATTGTGTGCGATTTGTCCAGCAGAGAATTCTAAACCTGTATCTTTAAAAAAAAAAAAAAAAAAAAAAAAAAAAAAAAGGATCTGTTGGGCTCCGCGCGTCTTCCTCGCATCCTTTTTAGTTGCGAGTTTGCGGTGGGCAGAGGGAGGGAGAAGGAACGCCCGTTCCGATCGGCAAACACCGAGAGACCAGAGCATCTCTTTCAGCGGCAAGGAAGAGAAGCCGTCGCAGGATCCACACACATCTACAACTCTCTATTGCTTTTTGTGCAAATACCTAAGTCTGCCTGACGTCCATCCAAGCGGGCAGGCATGGGGTGTCTGGGCAACAGCAAGACGGCGGAAGACCAGGGCGTCGATGAAAAAGAACGACGCGAGGCCAACAAGAAGATCGAGAAACAATTGCAGAAGGAGCGTCTGGCTTATAAAGCGACCCACCGCCTGCTGCTACTGGGTAAGGCCGGAGGGCGCGCGGCGGCTCCCGGCCCTAGCGGAGCGCACTGCCCGGAGCGCAGCGAGCGCGAGGGCCGGGCGGGCAGGGCCAGGCGGGGGCCGCGCTCACCGCCGCCCGCCGCCGGGACCCGCTCGCTCCTCCAGGCGCCAGCTGTCGTGTACTGGAAAATGCCTACGCTGGGGTAGAGCGATTGCCCTCCGGGGGGGGGGGGGGGGGGGGCAGGAGAGATGACGACGGCGTTGGGCCACAGACCCCAGCATTCTTTTTGTTTGTTTGCAGGGGCTGGTGAGTCTGGGAAGAGCACGATCGTCAAACAAATGAGGATCCTGCATGTCAATGGATTTAATCCTGAGTAAGGAATGATCCATTTCGCTTTTGCTTCCAAACTGCATGCAAACTTTTTCACTTCTCTCCAGCATTTCCAAACGTGCTTTCTCTGAATAGTTAATTTGATCATCGAATAAGACCTTTTTGGGGGAAGGGGGATTGAGAGAGAAGCGTGTTGTTGAATTTGGTATATGTAGGCAAATCTTTCTTTTGGTAGCATCTAGATAAAAAAAATGACATAACTTGCTTAACAAAATATGATCGATTAAATGTTCTTGCGATGTTGGTCTGTGCTGCATTTCTTAACCAATGTCAGTATACACTCTTCTCTATATCCTTGGTCTGTCTCTATTTCAATACGTAACAATCAACAGATGGCCAAATCAAGTAAAATAGATTTACAAGTGTAGCTGTAGAGTTTTTATATCCAGTTTTCATAACAACTTAGCCATGCTTTGTGTAACCTGTGTAGTTGCTTAAAACTACATTGTAATGTATGCATTCAAGTTTGCTTAGTGTACAAATTAGGAAAGAAGTATGGTTTCCTTTCCCAGTTAAAAACTATGCAGCTGCTGTTTTGGGGGTTGATGTTGACCTCTAAGAAAACCAGTCTAGCCCCATGCTGTAGCTGGAAGTTTAAAATCCCACTCAACGGATTCAGGTCAGTGCTAAAGATAAATTAAATTAATAACAATTCTCTTTTAATACAGAGAGAAGAAACAGAAAATTCTGGACATCCGGAAAAATGTTAAAGATGCTATTGTGGTAAGGATTTTTTTTAATGTTTGGTTAATAGAAAGGAAAGTAGAAAGTTAAATACTCTGCTCTCTAAAACTGTATAGACAAGAATTACATACTTTAGTTGTCATACAAGGAGCCTAAATATTATATTTATCCATATTTTTTTTCTTCATTCCATTTTAGACAATTGTTTCAGCAATGAGTACGATCATACCTCCTGTTCCGCTAGCCAACCCAGAAAACCAATTCCGATCAGACTATATCAAGAGTATAGCTCCTATCACCGACTTTGAATATTCCCAGGTAAGTAAATCCTTCTTGAAATATTTTAAATGGTGGAAGAGGGAACCATTTTCAATGAGATTGCTTGAAAATCCATGTTAATATTATTTTATCTTTGGCTTTCTTCAAAATCGAGCTCTCTGCCTAAGAAAAATGCTTTCCTTCATGCCAAAATATTAACATTTGTTAAAAATGTTAAAGACAAAAGGGTTGTAAGAAATGCTTTTATGAAGGTATTGGTGATATAGGTAATCAGGAAAATAGCCTATCTTTGAGAAATATGGGTAGTACTTTTTTCTATATTTCTAAATTAACAATGAGGCAGTTTCCCAGAGAACAAAAGAATAGAAGTGACATGAGCAGAGAGAAATAGTTATGGTGACTGCTTCCGTGGGGATAATAGAATAGAATTCAGTTCACTCTTAAGATGAGTATCCTATGGCTCCAATGAGAAGAGAATGCATGCTATAAAGAACATAGATCACTTCTGAACGTTTATTCAATGATGGGGGGAAAACATAGTTTGCCTCGCATCTGCAATATTTTGGGCCGTTTTCCTAATTCCTTGGATAGCAGTATTGCTTATGTGAAAGGATGAAATGAATAATAATTTTCTCTTGTTTTGTTTACATACGTATTCTTAGAATATTGTTATTTCGTCATTTGATTAAGCATGCGCCAAAGGAAAATATACTTGTTAGATTTCTCAGAAAGTCATTTTTCTTACAGTTGTGCCAAAAGAGCATATTTGTGTGTGTGCCTGTGTGTGTGTGTGTGTGTGTGTGTGTGTACTCCCAACAGTAACAGAATTTTAAAGGGTTCCTTGCCTAGCACAGTGCTCTTGAGACATTTTGCATTCTTACAATCCCCTCTTTGAAAGGAAGGTGATGCAGAAAGCAGCGTGTAAAATAGATGGGTCCTGCCCGGCTCTGACTGAGGTCTGGGCCAGTGTGCACCTGCTCAGCTCTACTCCGCTCACTTTAGCAGAGCACCCTTGTCTCGGAGCTTTTGTAGCAGGATGGTAGATAAGAATGACCCTTTTTGTGGAACATAAGGAATAGCATGGAGGACGTTCGGAGAAGGAAGGGAAAAATGAAGGTGGGCACGGGAAATGGAGGGGGAGAGGAACCATGAGAGACCATGGACTCCAAGAACCAAACCGAGGGTTTCAGAGGGGAGGTGGCGGGGGGGGCATGGATAAGCCTGGAGATGGGTATTAAGGAGGGCGCATATTACATGGAGTACTGGGTGTTACACGCAAAGAGTGAATCATGGAACACGACAGCAAAACCTAATGATGTACCGTATGGTGACTAATATAATAATAGTAATAAAAAGAATGACCCTTTTGAAAGCTTTTATGTGCATCCTCTCCTGTGATTTTTGCATCTGATAAGCATTCCAGGGTAGCTACCAAGAGTTCTAGAATTTCTAACAGGAAGGAGTTGGAGGTGGCAAACTGGCTAGAAAAGGGGGTTGGGTGTCTGCGGCAGCTGGCACCCTTTCTTTACTGAACTGTGTCTTTAACTGGATGGCTTAGAGGGGTAAAAGGAGTTGACAGGACGGAGGTGTCCGGGTAGGACTAAAGTAGTGATTCAGCTGGCTAGAGCTATAGGGTGTCATCCAGGACTGTGTGACATTGCATCTATCAAAGAAGTTGATACTTTGGGGGAAAAATTAACTTTTATTTAAAGAAATGCCTATTGTTAAAGTCATAAAAATAGAGCTAAATCCAGTATCTTAATAGTAAATATAATGCAAACTTACTAAACCTAGGACTTTTGAGACTGAATCCTTGAGAAAGTCTTTTGGTGTCATAATCCAACACCTTAAAGGTTCATTTTCTTGCAGCTATAAAATAATTTTATAATAAAAATTAATTTCAGAGTTCTTTAAGAAGGAAAATTCAAATAATATGTATTAAAATTACTTGAGGCTGCCCCTTATAATATAAAGTCTAACCTTATCTTGAGATATCTTAATGATTCTCTCTAAAAATGTGACACTTAATTTTACCTTTTGGTTTTCAGCTTTGGGCTGTTGTTTTTTGTTTTTTGTTTTGTTGTGTTGCTGTTCATATTGCCTTCCGTTTGAATTTCTTTCTTTTTTTTTTAAGATTTTATTTATTTGGGGTGCCTGGGTGGCTCAGTGGGTTAAAGCTTCTGCCTTCGGCTCCGGTCATGATCTCAGGGTCCTGGGATCAAGCCCCGCATCGGGCTCTCTGTCTCTCGACAGAGACAGCCTCTCTGCCTGCTTGTGATCTCTGTCTGTCAAATAAATAAATAAAATCTTTAAAAAAAAAAAAGATTTTATTTATTTATTTGAGAGATGGAGTGGGGGAAGGTGGGGAGGAGCAGAGGGAGACGGAGAAGCAAGCAGACTCCCTGCTGAGCAGGGAGCCCACCAAGGCGCCCAATGCCAGAACCCTGGGATCATGGCCTGAGCAGAAGGCAGAGGCTTAACCGACTGAGCCACCCATCCACCCCTCCATTTGAATTTCAGTTGAATTACAGGAAACCTAAGCTTTCACAGAAAAGGCCAATGTAGATGGTGAAGAGTGCCCAGTTGGCTAACTATTGATGGGGTTTAGAGAAAGCATTCAGGGTCAGACCTCACTGGCCTCGTAGGCCAGGTCTGTGTTGATCGGGGGGGACCTTCAGAGAGCTCCGAGCAGGGCAATTACATGACCTGGTTGTGTTTTATCAAGATCACTCTGGCTGTAGGTGGAAAATGGTGCCGAGGAAGGCCAGGTTGCAGTGGAACAATGGTCTGGGAGTCCGTTATAACGATCCATACGTAAGATAATGGGGCAGCTTGGTGTGGGGTGGTGTAATTCACTGATAGGTGCCTAGTTAGTTCTTTTCTCGCTCATATAGCCAACACTTGTCTTTCTGTGGACTGGGGTCCATCCAGGAGCCCCTTTGCTAGTGGGCACCATGCCTTTGCATCTACACATGAGGAGATAGAAAACAGTCTCAGTTTCACGGTGACTAACATAACACAATTAAAAAATAATAATCATAAAGAGAATATAGTCTCAGGTGATGATCATGACAGATCCTCTCCACCTCCCAAAAAAAACTCGTAGCAGGACACCACACCAAGAGCAATTACTTAAATTGAATTATTAATTCGTCTGTTCGGTTTTTTCCTTCTTAAAATGTGGGTATTTGATCGGTTCTTTTAAAATTATAGTGTGCTAGGTTTTTAAAATTTTTTTTAAAGATTTTATTGATTTGACAGAGGGAGATACAATGAGAGAGGGAATACAAGCCAGGGGAGTGGGAGAGGGAGAAGCAGGCTTCCCGCTTCTGGGATCGTGACCTGAGCCAAAGGCAGATGCATAACTGACTGAGCCAGTTGGGCGCCCCTTGCTAGGTTTTTTTAAAGGGGAAGATGAAAAAGAAGACTCTGTGAGAAATGTGACAGCAGTCTGACATGTTGATCAGGGATCTGTCATTACCGCCTGGCATTTCCTACGTTGACGTTTTATCAGAACTGTGTGTCAGCATCAACCCAGAGAGGGGAGAAGGACACTGTCCCCTCCTCCCGGGGAAAAGGACGGGTGGGAGGGTTGGTTAAGGAATAGGTTGGCACCCGGCAGGCACAGGGGCAAGGCCCAGGGAGTCTGGCTGCCCCCTTTGGGTCTTAGATCCGTCACTCTCTAAAGACACAGCCCGAAGCGGGTGGCATGCCACTCGGCGAGAACGGCGGTGGGAGCCAGGCTTCCCAGAGAGGCTCTTAGAGGGGTGCGGACGCCCACAGAAGGGCTGGGAACCGACCCGTCCAATGCTGAGGTGCCCTTAGTGGCTCCCGCCTGTGTGCTTGTCCTGTGTCCTCTGGGGAAGGCACGCAGAATTCTAGAACATCACATCATCAAGGTTAAGTGATCTAGTGTTTTTTAACCAACTGAACTCCTCATCCTGCCCCCCCCCCACCTTCCCACCACCACCATCCAGAAAGGCTTTGAAGCCCACAAGTTGCATCAGGAGCAGGTTTTCCCTCCGGAGCCCAAGATGCCATGTCCACCTGGATCCCCAGCCTTTGTCCCTGAACCTCATCAGAGCCCTCTGGACTCCCCAGCACTGTTGGAAAACAACGAGCCACTTGTGTTAGCTCCTAGGGAACAAACGTCTTCTCTCTGGGCTGTCTGCCTGTCCTCTTCCCCCACCACTCGCACCACTCACACTGAAAACCATCCCTGAGTGCCTTAGAATGTAACAGAATTCTCTGTCCACTTCTCTAGGGAGCTGCAGGTGTAACAAGTCAGGGGCCTGGTCCCCTGGGACGTCGCACTGCATCCCAGAAAGGAAGGTTCCCCTCCATAGAGTAAACCAGCACTTTCGCCCAAGATGACACACTCAGATCCACCTCCCAAGCATCCACTCTTTCGAGGGAGTGAGGTTTAGCTTGCGTTTTAAAAGAGAAAGGAAACTAGAAAGTGTAAATTATGGGAACTACTCCTGTGGGGAGTGAACTCTTAGAGATTCGTCTATGTGGCATCCGAGAGAAAAGTCATCTTGGATCGTTTCAGACGTCATGAGTAAACCAGGATGACTGCACAGGGGCGCCCTGGGGCTGTGCTCTGAGCCCACTCTTCTTCCATCTCAGCTGCCCCTGGCGCGATAAACCACCCAAAGGGGGAGGAGACTGCCCTGAACCAGAGCCCAAGGGGAAACCAGCTTCACGGGGCTCAGGCTGCCTCTGTGCTTTCAAGTGCCAAGGCAGGATCTAGAAAGAACGTCCGCCTGGGGCAGGAATGCTCCAGAGGCACCTGCCCAGGACCTCTGAGTCTGCGGACTGGACAGTGTCCCTGTCTCAAGGAAATATACTGGAGCCAGATCACCTAGGCTCAGATTCTGACCTTCCTGCCACTGTGTGACCTTGAGCAAATCACCTCCTTGCTGTCTGCCTTTTCTCAACCATGAAATGGGGGTAGATGATCATAATACCGATTGCATGACATTGTTAGGAGGCTGGAAGCAGGGATGGCGTGTGGGAGGGGCACCTTCAGGATCCGCATCACTGCTGTGTGGAAGGGCAGGGGCTCTGGGATTGACTGGGTGCCGCCATGCCTGGCTGGCGCTCTTCATCACCATCCATTGTCCCAAGCCCTGGTGGCCTCAGATCAACTCCCAACTGTCTACACACTGTCCATTCCTCTCTGGGTCCAAGGAGGGGAGACAACTGAACCCTCTGGCTATTCCCCCACCAGCCAGCCCCACACTGCAGCCCTGCCTTGAGCCAGCACCTATAACCATGTCCTCGGTCCATACCAAGAGCTGATGTCCCCAACACCTCAAAACATACCTGGGAAGTGGTGACTGTAATTACCCCCAGAAAGCCATAAAGCCATGGGCTGGCCCTGACTGCTCAGGAACACTGGCCTGCAGGCCTCCTCACGGCACCGACGTCAGGGTGGGAGGTCTCCCAGGCAGTGTCCCACCTGGCCTCTGTCACCTGAAGCTGCACCCCCCCCAACCCCCCGGATCTCAGCCTTCTTCCTCCTCCTTCACTTACTTCCAGTCAGATTTTCTGGAAGTAACATTGGCAGTCTTCCTCCTTTCCCGCCAGCTCTGCCCATCTTTGTCCTCCCCTTCCGCTCTGTGCCTTGCCTAGCGACAGGTTCTCTGAGGCCACCTGGAACTGTCCTAGATTTGCCAGATCTCTGTCAGACTTTTCACCTTTCTCCCTGGGGCTACAGTCTGTGCCCAGTTTTGCCACAAGCTCCAGCAAACTTCTGGCTTATTCTTATAACCCAGTACTCACCTCAACATAGGCTTCATAGGCTTTCTAATAATAGGAAGATGAGCTGTATCCTGAAACACCCCCTCCCCCCACAAGGAGAGTTAATACTGAAATGCATCGAATGTCAAGAATAGGTGTCTCCTCAGGAAGGTTATCAGCATTTGACTTTCTAAATAAAATATTTTAAACACCCTAGGTATGTTCTCTAGTTTGTTTGTTTGTTTTTAATAAACAACAACCATTCTTTTTTTAATTTGCACAACTGGGTTTTTTTTTTTTCCTTTTCTGAAGTTTGCTGAAAGTGGTGAGTGCCTGTGTCTTAGAGCAAGGCCACCATACTGATTCTATAGGGCATTGTCAAAGTCATATTTTAAAAACAGCACTGTTGAAAATAAACTGTTGGTGAGGTCTTAGAGACCACCTAATCTGAGCGTTCCCGCTGAGGAAACAGCAGCAACAGAGAGAAAGAACTTGCCAGGGAGGCAAGAAGTTTGATTTCCTGCTGTGCATGGAGCGCTGTGGTAGTTGGCAAAGATGGAACATGGCTTCCAGTGAGAACCTCTTGTAACAGAGTAGTCCGAACAGCAGTCTTCAGTGGGATAACATTAATGATCCCCAAGACTTTTTCTGACAAAACTGAGTGTGAAGGTGCTGCAGAGGGGGAGGAGTGAGATGAACAAGAGGTTACCTCAGCTCCTCTTTCTTCTTCAGTATTTAGTCAGTGAACTTAAGTGTCTGTGGATACTAAGATCCTCAAAGAGCTCATCTAGAGGGAATACAGCCTTATAAACAAGGTTGATGGTATTGTATAATGCTACAATAGAGGTATTTGTGGGGAGCTACTGGAAGTATGTGGGGGACCCCACCTGACCAGCTTCATGCTGAACCAAGGCCGGAGGATTTGGGCCTCCTCCTCAGGGCTATGGAGAATCATCCAGTGATTCTAGTCAGGGATGGACAAAAGGCAGGTTCTCTTTGGAAAGACCACTCCTGAACTCAGGAAGAGGCCACTATGGCATGTCTGCTCTTGGCATGGCGCTCTGAGTGTTCATCTGTCTGGGCAAAGGACATCTCCTCGGTCAGAAACCTGCTTCCGAGCCTTACATTGCTTATGTCAAAAGGCGTACCTTTTGCACATCTGGAATACTAATGAAAGAAATTGCTGTTAATTTAATAAAATATTCCCATTGGATCCATCAGCTACACTAGAGCTTCAGTGGAAATGTTTTTCTAAATTTCCATTTTTTGTTCTTTGAAACATTGTCATAAGGGTTTTCCTAACAAATAATAACTTTTTTATTTTGAGACAATTTTAAACTTACTCCCAAAATGTAAAGTAGTACCGAGAACTCGCAGACATTCATCAGACAGATTCAGTAATAGCTAGTGGCCATATTTGCTTCCCCGTTGTATCCACATGAACACACATTTTCACCAACCGTTTCAGAGTTGGCTGCAGACCATGTGCTCCCTTCCCTTTAAATACCGCGCTGTGGATTTCCTATGAACAAGGACACGCATGTTTATAACCACAGTACGGTTATCAAAATGAAGAGATTTAACATTGATACGCTCTTGTTTTGTAACCTATAAGTGTTGTTCAGATTTGACCAATTGTCCCAATAATAATACAGTGAAGTTATAGTAGTAATAATGATAGTGATGACTCTGGCCAATAATCCAATCCAGCATCAAGCACAAATTCAATTTCCATTCCTCCTTCTTATATAGCAGTTCCTCGGCCCTCCTTTCTGGCACGACATTGACCAGACCTTAGTTTTGTGGAGTGCCCTCACTGTGGCTCATCTGATGTGTCCTGACCAGAGGCGATTAGGGCTTTGGCAGCAAAAGCACAGGAGTGATCTTGTGTCCTTCCTACTGCATCACAGACATGAACAATGAATCTCTTACTGAAGGTGGGGGTCTGCTACCCTTTTCCCCCCTCAGCAATTCCGAAGTATGCTCTAAGAATGCTTTTTGGGGATTGTATACATATCCTGTTTTTTGGGGGGTTTTTTTAAGATTTTATTTATTAGGACGCCTGGGTGGCTCAGTGGATTAGGCCTCTGCCTTCAGCTCGGGTCGTGATCTCAGGGTCCTGGGATCGAGTCCCACATCGGGCTCTCTGCTCAGCGGGGAGCTTGCTTCCTCCTCTCTCTCTCTCTCTGCCTGCCTCTCTGCCTACTTGTGATCTCTCTGTCAAATAAATAAGCAAAAATCTTTAAAAAAAAAAAAAAAAGATTTTATTTATTTATTTGACAGAGATCACAAGTAGGCAGAGAGAGGGGGCGGGGAAGCAGGCTCCCTGCTGAGCAGAGAGCCCCCATGCAGGGCTTCTGAACCTAAGGCAGAGGCTTTAACCCACTGAGCTACCCAGGTGCCCCTAAATATCCTGTTCTTATCAAAACAGTCACACTCTCTAATTTTAGCAGACTAATAAATTTTTTGTGCAATACATATTGAAGGGGTAAGCTGGGAGCAACTTTTTTGGCTATTTCTAAATACTGCAGTGAAAACCAAATACAATGTAGGTCATGACACTCTGCCTTTCACATAATTAAAAAGCACATCACTCCGTGTTCTTAATAATATAAGCGTGTGGAACGACCTCTGACCTAGACCGACACACCAAGAAATCCAAGCTGGAGGCACAAGGCAAGTCTTCCCTACAGTGTTTTTCCTGACAAAAGACACATGTTCAGGGTCCCAAAGTAAAGCAACATGTTTTGTTTTGAATTCCTGATACATTTTAAGGGTCGCAAAGTGAGACACCATATTTTTTTTAATTCCTTAAGTAAGAAGTCATCAAAACTTAAAATCCTTTGAAAGTACGAGGTTTTTGTTGTCAAGGCTCACCTCAGATTTTGATATATTGAGAGTTTGTCTCTCGGCTTACCAAAGCAGAAGTTCACTTCAAAGGACACTTGATCTTTTCAAAAGAATATGACATTAAAAATACCTTAGCGTTAAAGCATGTTGTCCTTATCGTTGCTCATTTTATGTAACTGTGAGAGAAAAGGTCTTGCACTTTGCAGTTCTCTCTCTCAGAAAATGGTGGAAGGTACAGACAAGTAAGCTGTTCTTTCGACATGAAGCCTTGAATGAGTTGACACATGTGATTTGTGAGAAAGGTATACTGAGGTTTTAAGAAGCAGAATATTGAATTTACTCCTGAAAAGATTCCTCTAAAACACTGACTTTTAAATTTTTTTCATTTTGCATGAGAACATCATCCAGAATGTGTGGGGTTTTTTTCCTCACCTCTTAAAATAATCCTGTACATTTCTTTTTTATTCTGCCCTTATTATAGCACTGGGATTAAATTAAATCGACTTTATGCATAAAATTTTCACTACACAAAGCAGTTTCATTTTTTAAGTTGTATTTGTGGTTTTTTTGAATAGGAAGTATTTGTACACGGCACAAAATCCAAAAGATGTAAAGATGAGTGAAAAGTCTCTCTCATACTCTTGCCCTCAGACACCAAATTTCACACCCAGAGACAACCTATGTGGCATAAAATTGACTTAGGGCCCTCAGAGAGCAATGTGTTTTTATCTCAACATGTTTTTATCTCACAGGGAGTAGTCAGTTATAAAACACAATTGGAGTCCATCTTATTGGTATGGAGAAAAGATCTAGCCTGAATCGCCAAGTAAGTGTTTTTGAAATAAAATTTAACATGAAAGACTTAACTTTTAAATTGTAAGGTAACTGTCTTACTGCTCAGGCAAAATGCCAGAGTACTTGATTATGAAAATATAGAAAGATTGTGTTAGGCATCCATTAAATATCCACCTTCTAAAGAAGCCACAGTCTTCATGCCTCTGAGGGGAACCTTACAGTATACAATTAACCCCAGCAGAACACCTGGAGGGCATTTGACCTTCAGAGTCTGCATGGCTAATAACCTGTCAGAGCAGCTGGGGGCCCTTGGAGGCTATTTCTCTGGCCACATAGGGTCGGACCGCATGCCTTTCCCACATGAATTTCCCATTCATTCCTTACCCATCCTGTAGTGTTCCTTCTTGGCTTTAGGGCATTCGGTCCCTCCCATGCTTCCCAGCCCTTGAAATCTCTGCACAAGGAAAAATCCCTTGTCTCCTCCCATGTGATGTGCTTATGTCCATCTGCATGTCGTACATTGCCCCGCCTGCCCCTCCCCTATTCTTGCTTTACCACCTGCAAAACCCGCCAGATGTTTTCTTCTTACTCTACCCGAACAACCAAGATTCCCAGAACAGTCTGGATGCTGTCTGTCTGTCCTTATCTAAATATTGACTTGCCCAAGGTCCATTTCAAACTCTTAGTATATCCTCAATTAATGCCTAGTGGTTAAAATAACTAAAGAAAGGCCTTATTTGCTCCATTTAAATTCCTCCAATTAACAAGACAAACTCACTCCAAAAGAAGATTTTGTGTCGTGATTTCAAATGTTTACCTGTCCTTTTTTTTTTTTTTTAAAGATTTTATTTATTTATTTGACAGAGAGAAATCACAAGTAGATGGAGAAGCAGGCAGAGAGAGAGAGAGGGAAGCAGGCTCCCCGCCGAGCAGAGAGCCCGATGCGGGACTCGATTCCAGGACCCTGAGATCATGACCCGAGCCAAAGGCAGCGGCCCAACCCACTGAGCCACCCAGGCACCCTTTACCTATCCTTTTTATTTAAAGTTCGGGTCATGGTCATGAATTGGCCACTGAACATACCTTTATTGGGCATTGAATCCATTTCCTCCTGGCTTGCTATGACATTTGCCACCAAGTTGTGCTCAAAAAATGTGTCCCAAAAAAGTCCCTAAAAGGTAACTGCCAAGTGCTTAACACTGTACTTAGGACTGTGAGTTGCACAAAGTTATACCAAGACTTCTAGCTTCAGGAACCGGAGGACCCAGTGAAGAAACAAAATGCACATACAGCAAAATCTCCAGTATGTGTTGTAGAATGAATGTAGAATGAATGAACAACCCAGTGTCATGTGATGTCATGCTACCTCACGTGGGATAGACTAGAGGCTATGTAGCCACTCAGGATGACAGGGCTCAGACCAAAGGCTTCAAGGTCACACTGATGTGGTGGGTCTGCCGGGAGAGTTGTGTTTTCACCAGCAAAGCCAGAAGAGCCAAGGACAGTGGTGGGAAAAAACCAGCTTGGCTCAAGTCAAGCTGAGTGTTGAAAGGAAATGAAGGGTTAGGGAGTTGGGAGGCAGGCTGCCACCCCAGCTAGAACACTTTTTATTCATTATATTTTAAAAAAATGACACACTGTGTATTTGGAACATGGCTGCTGGGGTACTGAACAAGAGAGCACTGACGGGAGGGGATCGTGGCAATCCACAGACTCACACGCACACTCATCTGGTCAGGAAGCACATCCCCATCCCAAAATCAAGATACGTTTGCCAGAGTAGCCACTTCCCTGTCCTTCAGGACTCGGGAACTGTGAACTTGGCTGAACCCAGGGTGCACCCCTGGTCTATCAGCTCTGTTCCATGGTGTTTGGAAAAACAGAGACTGTCATCCTTTAGCTTAAGTAGTGAAGTCACAGTTGTGGCAGTCACCTTATGACACAAGCACATAGTTACTGAGTCTTTAAAGACGTGTCAGTAGTAAAAACTGTGTTCAGACTCATTGTCTTTTCTTCATTCTATAAAGCACGTAAATACAGGAAAAGAAAAGATAAATAAATATGCTGGTTGGTTCACTCATTTCCATTGGAACTTGTTCATCCCAGACCGAGGTGAAATGAACCTTACTGAAATCTTGTTTATCCTACGTATTTATCCACATACACATCTAAAACACACACACACACACACACACACACACACACACAGGCTGAATCCCACACAAAGTATTATGTAAGTTATGAACAGTGTTTTAAACATATTACACTTAGTTCAATGATTGTACTTCAAAAATACCTAAAAGGAACGAAAGATGTTACACAGCAAAAACTGCTTTTACGGTTATCTCTGAAAAAGGAAAACAGGCATTTTTCTCTTTATTTTTCTTCCCCTGCTTCCATCCATCCACCAGATAAGAGAGTGATGTTTGGTTTCAAAAATGACTTTTACCATCCCCTGATTCTCTATTGGGTTCTAGAACTATCTATGCAATCTCAGTCAAATGAGTATTTGTAGAAAAACAAGAATTGTTCCTTGCGTTTTCATTTTTATCAAAAATATTAGCAGTTTTATGGAGTTGTTATCGGGTTTCATTTATTTTTATCCCCAACAGTGTGTTTATTACTCTAAAGAATACCTTTGGTGAGAACATGATTGATTTGAGAAATTACTGGGGGAAGCCTAACCCCTCTTTCTCAAGCTTCCTCTTCTTATCCAGTATCCTAAATTTTGACATTATCTAAGTGTCCTATTGCTTTGCATTTTAAATGATTATCTCTCATTTCAAAGTACTAGGTCTTACATTTCTTTAGTTTTTTTAAAAATATTTCTTAAACCATTATATTTGTATTTGTTTTTATTAAACTATGTAATTGCTTACCCGAGAAACGAAAATGACTCAACTGGCATCTGCATCGACTTGAATGAATTAAGTCAATAAAGATTATCATCAATGTTTCCTATTTTTACTGTTACAAAGTTACTATTAATTAGTATGTCATATCATCACGTGAATTTCTCTAATTTACTAGAAGATATTATCTTACAAATTAACCATTATGAGTTTTATCTGCATAGCATTCAATTCCATTCAGTTCTTCAAGAATGATGAAGGAGTCAGGAGCTTGGAAATACCGAGGTGAATTTTTATGTACCCAGAAGGAGTGACAGGGTGCACAGGGTTTGAATAAACAACCAGGACACGTTGAGATGTGTTGTCCATGCAGAAGAAAGTGGGATTCGCCTGTGTGGGAGCAGTTGGTGGCTCTGTCCTGGGCAAGTGATGCTTGGACCAGACTTTGAAGAATGAATGAGTTTGGCAGGTAGACCGGAGATGGAGGGCACTGTTACCAAAGTAGTGCCATGTACAAAGTGTGACACATCCGTGGAGTCCTTCTCACAACTAGAATTTAGAAAGAGAGTCTAGCCCTGCAGAAGTATCATGGTGAGACATTCTTAGAGTCATGGCTGTCTTGAAATGAATTGTTATGTAATTCAGCTGGAGACTTTTATACTTTCTCTAGCATAAAATGTTATAGTATGAATGCTGTGGTAGAAATAAATAAAATCTATAGTTCTACAGATCATAGAAAAGAATTACAAAAAAAAAAATTTAGAAAATGTTTGAGCTTCGGTAGAAGGATTGCTTTAAATGGTCCAAGTCAATTTCACTGAGGATAAAATTGCAACTGCTTTGTCTTTAAGCCAAATAACTACTTATGCTTCTCTGGTGGTTTTTGTGACCTAGAAATTTGGGAGACTCAGTCTTCACAAGGTTCTACTTCAAGTCCTTGCTCTGGCTTCTGTATTACTCTTACCCCAGTTCGTCATGGCTCATATGCAGTTGACTTCTTCCCCTCATTTGACCATACCTCCTCCCTTTTCTCTTTGATGGCTTCTCCTTGATTCATAACACTTCACTTGGAAGTGGAATTAAGTGTGTCCAGTTTAGACTTAAGTGTGGACTTACTTTATAGATGAGCAGGATGTGACAGCAGAACTTTAAGAGACTTGTCTGGAGTCATCCAGATGTGTTGACTCAAGGGTCAAGTCAGAACTAGAACACAGAGTCTCCTAAACCTCGTTCAGTTCTCATTGTTTTCATTTTCATCTCATTCAGCTCCCTTCTTGTCGTTTTCATTAAGTTTGTATAGCAGACTTTTATTCTCTACTAAATGAATAATAAGAAATCGGCAGTGGGACTACCTCAAAATAAAAAGGTTTTACTTAGAAAACTAAAAAGGTTTTACTTAGCAAAAAGTTTTACTTAGCAAAGGCAACTGACCTTAGGGAAGAAGAAATTTGCAGCTGATACAACCAGTAAGGGGTTAATGTCCCAAAATGTATAAAGAATTCATATAACTCAACCCAGAAAGAATTTAATTAAAAAATAGAAAAATGATTTGAATAGACATTTCTCCAAAAACATATAGGTGGCCAAAGATACAGGAAAAGATGTTAAACACCACTCATCGTCAGGGAAATACAAATCAAACCCCCAAAGACATCTCACCTCACACCTGTCAGGATGGTTCTTATCAAAAAGATAAGAACTAACAATTGTTGGCGAGGATGTGGATTAAAGGGAGCTCTCATACACTGTTGGTAGAAATGCAGATTGGTGTGGCCACTGTGGAAAACAGTGTGGAGATTCCTCAAAGACTTAAAAGTAGAGCTACCATGTTGATGTAGCAATGCCACTTCTGGGTATTTATCCAAAGAAAACAAAAACACTAATTCAAAAAAAACATGTACATCACTACGTTTATTGCAGCATTATTTACAGTAGTATAGGCAGGGGAGCAACTTAACCATCCGTCCATAGGTAATGGATCTACAATGGAATATTACTCAGCCCTGAAGAAGAATGAGAGCTTGCCATTTGTGACAAACATAGAGGGACCTAGAGGGCTCCATGCTAATTGAAATAAATCATATAGAGAAAGATAAATACCATGTAATTTCACTTACATGTAGAATCTCTGAAACAAAACAGCAACAGAGTCCTACATAATAAAGAACAATCTTGTGGTTGCCTGAGGAGAGAGGAGGGAGCTGGGGGGAGGGGCAAAATTGGGGAAGGGGATTCAAAGGTACAAATGTACAGATTACAAAAAGAGAAAATTGTCCATCTATCGCCCTTTTTGACCTACAGTTGGCAGTTTCATGTGGTTTAACCTTACAGTTGGGTTCCAACCAGCAGTCTTCAGTGCCTCCACTGGCCAGGCTGCAGCAGGGCAAAGCTCTTCCCTTCTTGTTCCAGAAGTCTCCCTCTCCTCTGCCTTTCTGCTTCACGCTGGTCAGTACCATCTATGAGGGTCCCCCCTTCTCATCATCCTCTCTCCTCTAAGGTGTTTCTTCTCACATCCTCATTCTCCTCATATGTTTGGTCAGAAGCCTTCCAAGGAGCCATCTCCTGTGGGAGCCTTCCCCGGCTGGGAGGTGAGAGGTGGCAAATCCTCCTGTTCGTTAGATCCTCGGGGTCCCCTTGTCTTCATGCCCCACGTCCCATGTCCCGTGCCCTGATCCATTTAATCTGAGCTGCATCAGTGCTTGTTGGGTCGAAGTTACACATTCTTGGTGGCCAAGGACATAACAGATTTGCGTGTTTCCAGTCATAACGAGAACATCAAGCCATCTGCGTAAAGGATTTGGTGTGTGGTTACCCTGGGAGAGTCTCCGGGTATGTTGGAGGTGGGAGGGAAACAGGAAGGTGCTCTGTGTAACTAGTCTCTGAACTAGTTCCCTTAGTCGGTTTGGTATCCTTTCTTCAGACCCTCATTTGAAAAGAAAGGAAGCAAAATAGTGCCAGAAATTTAATAATAATAGCTTTACATATATAGTTGTATTAAGACAGTTGTATCTGAGCCATTTTGGTGACTAGAGGAAAGGTTCCTTAACGTTATGGAGCTTCTTGTCTTATTTCTGCCATCTACTCTATAACATTGGGTGAGCTGAATGACATCTCTGTGCTCAGTTTTTTCATCTATAAAACGGGGATGATAATACCAATAATAATAATAATAATGCTTACCTTGTGATGGAAATTAAATGCACTAACGCATCTCGGTGCTTGGCACTATTCCTAGCACCCTGGAACTATCCAGTAAATGTTAGCTACTACCTAATTGCCTTCCTTATGGCATTTTAAAATGTACTTACACTGCCTTTGTGGGTGATGCCACGTGCTAGAGCTTTGGAAACTTTCCTTAAGGGGTTTTGCTATCAGACATGTGTGTGCCAGAAACATGCAGAGTACCTCTGCTCATGGGGAGGGGGACACCCCCTCCCCAGAAGACAGTGTAGTGCTCAGGATCCTTGCTGAATTCCTGAGCCCAGCAAGGCGCTCGGGAGCAGAGAGAAGGGAGCAGCCACCGACGTGGGAGGCTCACACTGTCCACGCTAGCCGGCACTTCTGGGAGTGGCCCCAGAGCAAGTCTGGCTCAGGGCACAGGCTCAGACTGTCGCATTTGCAGGGGACTCTCTCTCTCTGCGGAAGCTTTTCAAGGGTTGGGCTTGTGTGGGAAGAGCTAAAAATATTCTGCAGAGAATGTGTTCACCTGGAGTAAATTCTATAGCTTCAATAAAAAATATAAAGAAAAAACCAAATTGGGATTGTAAAATGTATTCACAACTCGTGAAATATCACCAACATTTTTTTTACCTCTCGGTTTTCATCGGAGTTTTGTTTTAGAGTTGTTGGTTTTTTGTTTTTTGTTTTGTTTTTTTTTTGGGGGGGGGGGGGTTGTGGATTTTTTGGTTTGGTTTGGGTTTTTTTGTTGTTGGGGGGTGTTGTTTTTTGGTGAAGTTGGTAAATTGAGTTGATAGCTATGAAAATAGTAAGTGATGCTCAGACACGGCTCTTCAGGGCAAGGGCTGCCCGGGCAGGGTATTTCCAGCAGGGCTCTGTGGCAGGCACCCTTGCCATCTGTCCTTTCACACCGGAGGAAACACAAGCACAGAGAAGCAGTTGACATGCCCAGGGTCATGGGGCTGGCGAGCACGTGGTTTAGGACTGGAGCCTGGGTGGTTGGACTTCCAGAACATGTTCTGTCACTTCCTGGGCTCAGGGACCAGTGGTCGATGCCACGCGCAGAGTCAGCCTGATTCCAGCAGCGGGGTGGGACCTGGACAGGTCACTCACTGTCATCATTTTGATCTTTGTTTTCCGAGGTCAGGTCAGTGGAACTTGCTGGTTCATGCGTGGGTCTCAGATAAGAAGGAATCAGTCCCTGAGCGCAGTCCTGTATCTGACTGTGTGATCACCTACCTGAAGGAGGGAGGGGTTCGCCCCGCTGGGGCCAACTTTCAGGCCCTCATTGGAGAGATGACAGCTCTTCCCACGACAGAGGCAAGGCTGCCATCTTGTGGGGGAGCCCAGTGTGTAGGCGGAGAGCTCCCGCTGAACCTGCCCTCAACGGTGATTTCTTTCCAATTCCTGATCACTGAAGACAAACCTAATGCCTTGAAGGGATTGCTCTGTATCATGTCCCAAGTCGGAGGGCGGGATGAATAACCAGTTGTTGACGCTCACTATGCAAGGGTAAAGAAGGTGGCCAGGCTAGTTTTGTTTCAAGTCCCTATGGCTTATCCATCCTCCCATGAGCTCTCATTTATGAAAATATCTTTAAGCCATTGGTTTGGGTATCACTGGATTCTGAGCTCTGCAGCACGTACCGTTCTAAAGTTTTACACAGATTATCTCATTTCCTTCACACTCGCGCATGCACACGTACACACCTGTGAAGCCGCCGCCATTACAAACCTTATGAAGTGGATGGAGAGGTTCAGGTGAACTAACTTGACACACATCCCTGAGCTCTGCCGAGAGAGCTGGTTCTTGCTGGAGCCCACACTCCAGGCCACAGTTTCAAAGGGTCTATCTATAATTTAGACGAGGAAGCCTGTATCAGATTGAAAATTAAGAAGGGGCAGCAAAAATACTATGGACAACAAGGAAAAAGACAGAAATGAGTAGAACACTTGCATCAGAACTCAGAAGCAAATCCCCAGAGGCATTCTGTGTGGGGACAAGTTTCCTGGGGTGTCACTTGTCTACAGTGATTGATGCTTGTGATTTCTATGCTGGGTCTTTAAGAAGCAAGAAGTGAAATACCAGATTTTCAAGAAGGCAGGGATGTATGGGCTGATTCAAGAAAGATTTCTGATCCCTGCCCCCATCCCTCATTGACATGGGGGAAGAAAGTTAAACCCATAAGTATCTAGAAGTCTTTGATTTGGATTGATACATTCTCTAGAATCTTGTTAGCTGTTGGTTTACCTAGGGTTTAACTGTCATAGTTAATGCCTAGAGAGAAGAGTCTGGATAGAAGTGACCTGGAATCTCTCTACCCATTACCATGGTCCAATAATGCCTCAAAATAAACAGCTTCAGTTTCTAGAATCGCTCATTTTTCAGTAGAATCTGGAACATTTTGCAGTACAATTCTGAAGGATACGCATTTTTGCTGGCACTTGGCTCAAACCCACTTTTCTTGTTCTTACATTTCAGCTGTCCGTGTTGCTCTCTTGGTTTCTCCAGCTATTCTTGTTTTGACTATACAAAATGTTGTTATAGGTAACAACGCAATTTCATTCGGCTCACTAGAAAAAAAGAATTCCATACTTTTTAGAAAAGAAGTATTTTTATGGGGGCGCCTGGGTGGCTCAGTGGGTTAAGCCGCTGCCTTCGGCTCAGGTCATGATCTCGGGGTCCTGGGATCGAGTCCCGCATCGGGCTCTCTGCTCAGCAGGGGGCCTGCTTCCCTCTCTCTCTCTCTGCCTGCCTCTCAGTCTACTTGTGATTTCTCTCTGTCAAATAAATAAATAAAATCTTTAAAAAAAAAAAAAAAAGAAGTATTTTTATGTCAAGAGCATGTTGAAGAGAGGTTTCAAGTCTTATAAGATCCACGCTTTCTGATGTATATAAATAATGAGAGATAACGCCTATAATAAGATCTGAAAACTTAGAAATAGTAGTCTTCTCTTCATACTTTGGCTTTGTTGAAATCTTTAATTTTTTTGAAAATTTACTTTCTGTTCATCACTAAGATTTCCTCCTGGATCATGTACTGTAGGTTCCCTTTGCCATTTGTCAAAGTTCTTTACCTGTTATGCTCCCAGTCACTTGTGCATAACAGGGGGAGCACCCCAGGAATGAAACCTCAAAAATAAATAAAATCATAAAAGCCTAAAGATTATATCAGAATAAAACGCCGTTTTGCTTTTCCTCAACATTAGGAAATCGGAAGGCCAAAAGCATTTTTTGCACCCTTCTTTCCTTTGGTCCTCTTGTAAAAACTCAGTTTATGGCGTGCATTAGTAAGCCCAGAGACGGCAGGAGTGACGTCATAGACAAGGAGCAAGAATCCCAGAGAGATGGAGGGATTTGCCCACATTCACAGCATGACTAGAAGGGACAGCCCTTCCTTCTGGGATAAGGTTTCTTCCTATTCGTGTGTCAGATGACACAGAATCAGTGAGAATTTCTCACTTTAAGGTACAATGAACCATACGGCTTAAAATCCCATTAAATTCCCTGTTACTCCAGCTGACCTACTTCAGGAGCTCTGTTTGTACGGCACCTCCTGCGTGTGTGAAGGCCTGGGCAACAGGTACTCAGACTAATTCTACTTCATCTCCCAGTACCATGTGCTCAGAATACAGCAAACTGCCCCAAGAATGAAGGAACGTATACAGAGATACATTAGCCCAAGCAAGGCGTTCATTCGGACACTGCCGTTGGATGCGAAGGGTAGGCTCACGACAAGCGTCTTCAGATCTTAATAAGAATGACAGGATAAGAGAATAACCTACCGTTGTTCAGCCTGTGATAGAATTAGCACTTGGGAATTTTTTTCCTGAATGCCTTTCTACCTGCTCTTCTTTGCACGTTGTTTAGACAAAACCCAGTAGGTCACCTAGATGGGCGCCCACCTCTGTGGGGAAGGTTGCCAAGGATTTCAAGCTCCCCAGGAGAGCGGACACTCACCCAGCACTCTCTGAGGGCTGCAGACATACATGCTCCCGTAATCCTCACACACCCAGCCCCCCAGCAGCGGGGACTCGGGGCGTCCCATCTTATAAACGAGGAGATTGCAGTGCAGAGATGAAGCCCTCACACTGCTGCCTCTGGGTCCCCGAGTCTACACCCGCCTACTGGCTTGTCCGGTACCTGAGGTTCCTGTGACTGGCTTGCCTCCCATGCACAACTGTGTTGTCCCTCCTGTTTGGGAAGGGACTCTGACAACCACCCATGACATAGACACAGTGAGGAGTGACTGTTGTGGAAGGGGGAAGAGCAGCGGGCTAGCTACCTGCCTTTGGAGTTGGAAACTGGTTTGTCTGTGTGATTTTGATCCATTCTTGGAACAAATAAACATAGTTCAATATCAGAGAAGTTAAATTCTCCAGAATATCTGAACCCTCTGTGGTTCTCTAGACAAGGTACCTTTTGTGTCCAAATTAAGTCCCATTTAGTTCTCTTCTTTTCAGTTATTTCTTCAAAAGTGCTCCTAACTGCAGACCGACTGACCATCCTCTAGATCATTATGCAAGTCTTCTGAGCCTGGAGTCAACATCCTGCAGAGAAACTCTGTAAGAAGAGTCTTAGCTTCTCCTCCCTCAGTGAGGACAAGTGATGAAACTTTCAGAAGCATCACTCAATATCTAGGGGGTTGGTTACATCATCTGTAAAAATGGGTGCTGAGCGAGATGATCCCCGAAAGGTCAATTCAGCTCAGCGAGCCAGTAGAATTATGACAAAGGTCTCGTTTAAACAATGCAAGGGGTACATGGATGAAAATTCATATAGAAAGTAAAAATCCAGGGGCACCTGGGTGGCTCAGTGGGTAAAGCCTCGGCCTTCTGCTCAGGTCATGATCTCAGGGTCCTGGGATCAAGCCCCACATCAGGTTCTCTGCTCAGCAGGGAGCCTGCTTTCCCCCACCTCTCTCTCTCTCTCTGCCTGCCTCTCTGCCTGCTTTTGATCTCTGTCTGTCAAATAAATAAATAAAATCTTTTTTAAAAAATGAAAGTAAAAATCCCTCTTCTCAAGAACCTGTTTTTTATCAGTTCTCAGCATGGATCAGGAGATACATTGACTACAACTACTGAAAGAACTAGAAACAGGGTATAAATGTCATGGAAGGATCTGCTCTTCCTAGCCTGGTAACCATGACATTGGTGGAGTGGAGACAAACACACTGTGGGTCAGAGAATGGACCTCATGGTGTTGCTAAAAGTAGGGCAAGAGATTATAAGCCATGGTTAGGAAGGAAGCAACTTTCTTGGTTCCCAAATCTAGACCTTTCTGATAGTTGGCCATTGTACCCAAAATTTCCATTAGTAGGTCTCATCCCATAGGTTGCAAGTATATGGTATCCATATTATGACTCATTACTGTCCCTGACAGATATTAGTGAAATGGATTGGTGGACACTGAATGGAATAAGTCGTTTGATGAAGTGCCTTGAGATTAGTGGGTAAACTCCCTTACAGAGAGGGACCTGCTGATAGGAGCTTGTGTAGCAGGGGCTCAATTTCCTATAACAGCCTAAAAAGAGGAGATTACCTGGAACGATAGGGCATTCTTTCAGTTCACTCTGACCTACCTCCAGCTAGTCCGTAAATAATCAGATGTAAAAGCCACTCTGTTTCTTTTTGGAGCAAAAATGCAAGTAGATGAAAATGGAAATATGGGAAAAACTGGATCATTTTTTTCAAGTAGCATTTCCTGAGCACCCCCTCGGTGATGTCTAGGGTAACCTGCAAACTGGGATGGCCTGGAAACTGCCCTGAAGGACAGTTCATCAACCCAACTTACACTTGCAAGGCAGCCATTTTCACTCGCATACTATTGTAGCTTTCTTTATTGCAACCTACCAGAAAAATTCAGTCTTGCCATCATGAACAGAAAGCAAGGGGAAAAGTGGGACCTTCCAAGTAGAGATTTCTTTTTCCACTCAGTTGAGGAATTCTGCAGCTTACTGCACCGGTTGAGAGAGGTCTTTAACATTATCATTGGACTACATGCTCCATTAAAACATGAATCTTGTTGGCTCACTTAGTGCCTTTTGCAGTGTTTGGCTATATGGTCCTCTTCTTTTGTAGGGTCTCAGGTGGTTTGTGTTACTCTTCTCTGCTGTAGCATAAAAATATCTCTGTGATAAGTTTCTATTATAAGTTTTTAAATTTCTTTGCAAGTGCTCTTACGCAAAGTTACTCTATAGGGACTTGAAATCAGTCCCTGAAGTTGAGGGATTTTTGCTTAGTCACATTCCCACTCTCTTGTCCAGGAGGTTGGCCTAGCACACTGCTTTTATCTATTTGAATCTTAATACGTAAGGCCTTTCTTGGAGCACGTATCTAAAGTTTCATATTATGCCCCTTCTATCTAAAAAAATGATACGTTTCTGTCAAATTGAAGACGTGCTAACTCTAGATCTTTAAATATTTTAAGGTCTTCCAAAACCATAAATACTTACTTACAGTTATGTTTTGAGAAACTGTTTAGCTCTTTAAAATAAAAATATTTTAGCTATATGGAAGATGGGTCGTCTGTCTAAGCAATTTTTCAGAATTATTCCAGTCAGCCCTAGTGAAGCATGGTATAATAGAATGAGCCCGAGATTAAAAAGATTTAAGTCCTCTCTTGGCCAGACATGGCCTCTGAGCCAACTTGCCTTTGAATTTTCCCATCTGTACCATGGGGAGAGTTATACCTAATTCATAGAGTTGCACTGGGGAATGAATTAGATCCCATACATGAAAAAGCTTGGTAAGTTAAAGAAACACCATAAATGTAAATTATTGCTATTACCATTGGCCAAATTCCAATACTAGAACCAGAAAGGGACTTGAATCATAATAAAAATTAGCAGGTAACACAAAGACTTTGATGTACATGGTCCTGACAATTCCATGCCCAACCCTGGAGAACTAAGTCTCACCAAGGTGTGAACGACTGATACCAGACTGCTAACCCATTCCCCTATCAAGTGTCTTGCCATTTTAACCAACTCAGAGCCTGTGGCTACAGGATCGAAATTCTAAAGGATTAAAATATCAACCAGAGCATGACTGAAATTACAAGTGATTTTTAGGGCTGTTTCAAATGAAGACTTTGGGATGGGAAGGCGGTTTGGCTGGGACACCTGTCCCCCTGTTAATCGCCAGGATTGATTTCCCTGGTCAGGCTGGCGAGGTGGTGGCCTCTTCCTCCCTCACCACTCCATGTGTGTCCCTCCTAATCAAAGAGGGCGACCTTCCCCAAGAGAAGAGGACCAAGGACCGTTCTTTGGTCAAGGGTATACAAGTATACCATATACCCTTCTCTGCTAGAACCTCCAAACGAGGTCTCAAATTCTTTCAGTGTAAAGAAAATAAGTTTTCTTTTTCCTTGCCATAGCTGTGGTCCCTATCAATAAAACATTCCCTGATATATACATAAAAAAATGGACTTAGAAACACCCATTGAACTACAGCTGTGAATGATTCAAGGTTCCTTTATGTCACCCATGCCAGAGAGCCCATCCTGGGACTGAGAGTGCCTATTGTACACCTCTTAAAAATGTAGAGTTTCTGAAGTTGCCATGTATCTTATAATAGATGTGCACACTTAATTTGGTAGCCTTCTCCTCCCATCCACCCCCATACCCTCAAAAGTCTATCACCAAAACAGTAGAACATTAAGAATGGAGAAAATACAGCATTTTGTGAAAAATTAAACATAAGATTGCTTTGAAAAAAGAAAAGAGCACTTGTAAACATTTCCTTGGCTAATTGCATAATTCTTTAAAAGAAGCATCATTTTGCATAATGAACAGATTACTGAGTTCTTTGAAGATAAAGCTTGTCTTTTGTGAGGATGGTAAACTACTTTGTGATTTATGTATAATTTATGATTTATATATATAATATGATTTCTACGTGTTCTATTTGTGATGAAAAGGACTGAAATGCTGGGTTTGATAAGTAACGTGGAAAAGAAATTATGAATTGCACAAAATAGAATTATCATGCTACTGGGTCTTTGTTTATTCTGCCATTTTTAAGGAAAACCTAGGTAATGCTATAGCCAGAAGGGCAGGGATTACAAATGGGTTTTAAAATTAGATTTGTTCTATTTATTTTTTCAAAGATTTCATTTATTTATTTGAGAGAGAGAGAGGACATAAGCAGGGGCAGGAGAAAAGGGAGAAGCAGACTTCCTACTCAACAGGGAGCCTGATGTGGGATTCAATCCCAGGACCCTGAGATCATGACCTGAGACTAAGGCAGCGCTTAACCGACTGAGCCACCCAGGTACCCCTAAATTAGATTTGTTGTAACAAATAAGTGTTATCACTAGGAATATGTAACAGGAAATGTGTTCAAGAATATTCGTAAGGGTACTGTTTTTAAGAACAAAAGCCTGGAAATAACCCAAATGTCCAGTAACCGGATAATGGGTGCATAATGCGTGGAAAGGGCACAAAAAGAAGTGTGCAGCAGTAAAATGAACGAATTACACCCACACCGCAACCGATGAAGATAGATAGATCTCAGTATCTTAATGTTGAAGGAAAAACTGCCATGTTGAAAGGTCATCTATAATACAATACCATTCTGTAAAGTTCAGAAACAAGCAAAACTAAATATCATATTGTTTCCGCATACATATATGTGTGCTAAAATGTTTTCAAAGAGGAGGGAACGGTCATTGCACTCTTCAGGGGAGCAGAGAGGAAGCAGAGAAAGGGCGTGTGAAAGAGCACCTGGGTAAATGTCAGTTACTGGTCCTGTCTGGTGGGGGGAGGGGTGGGGGGAGGGGCTTGAGGTGTTCATTGTATTATTGAACAAATAAATAATCAGATAAAACAGCAGAAGACCCTGTGAGGACCAATGGTGACCTTGTGTGATTAGCCAGTAGCTGTTCGCCTGTGGCCCCCATTAAAAAGAAATTCAAGTTTTTTGAAGTTTATTGACCTATGTGCTTCTTTGCGTTGTGTCCTCTCTTAATATCAAAGATGATATTGAAGGGGCTGCATGAGCATACTGTGTAATGAAGAGAATCATAGACCTTAGGAATTCTATTTGAGATTTGTACTTATTGTGATTGATGACAATACTTTAAGATTCATTGGCATAAAACAGATTCTGATTATGCAGAAGATGTGGCAGAGAATCGATGTTTGTAAAAGTAACTGTTGTTCTGTAAATTTCATATCACTTTCTAGCAGTCCTTCTTGCACTTAATCAGACTCCAGTTCCAGAGACTGATGCCTCTCCCATTTCTTTTTTATGCTGAGTATAACCCAGGTTATTTTTAAAGTAATTTAAGGGCACCTGAGTGGCTTAGTTGGTTAAGCGTCGGCCTTCAGCTCAGGTCATGATTCCAGGGTCCTGGAATCAAGTCCGGCATTGGGAATCCCTGCTCAGCAGAGAGTCTGGTTCTCCCTCTGCCTCTCCCTCTGCACCCCTCCCCCTTGTTTGTGCGCATGTTCTCTCTCTCTCTCTCTCTCTCTCTCGCAAAAATGAATAAATGATAAATTTTTTAAAATAAAAGTAATACCTTTCAACAGTGAACAGAAATGTTTGTGATGAGAAGCCTGCTTCCTGGAGCCAGGCTGTCTGAGTTCAGATTTCAGCTCTGCTTTTTGGTGTGCTTCAGTCTGTTCCCCTTGAAAATGGGCAGGATTGGGGCGCCTGGGTGGCTCAGGGGGTTAAAGCCTCTGCCTTCGGCTCAGGTCCTGATCTCAGGGTCCTGGGATCGAGCCCCACATCGGGCTCTCTGCTCGGCGGGGAGCCTGCTTCTTCCTCTCTTCCTCTCTCTCTGTCTGCCTCTCTGCCTACTTGTGATCTCTGTCAAATAAATAAATAAAATCTTTAAAAAAAAAAAAAAAAAAAAAAAAAAGAAAATGGGCAGGATAATGGTACCTACCTCACAGAGCTGCATTGAGGATTAAATGAATTAATATATGTGAAAGATTACACTCAGTATTTGCACATTAGAAGTACTCCATATTAGCTATACAGAAGGAAAATTTTTAAATCAAACTTTTATATTATGTGTTCACAAAGGCAAAACTTCTACTGATCTCAGAGTGACTGCATCGACACATGTAACTGTGGCCACCCCTCTTTTAAGGAATGTGTTCTCTAGACCAGCACTGACCGAACACTGAAAATAGAAATGTCATGTAAGCCACGAATGCAGACCACATACTTTCACATTTTCTAGTAGCCACATTTTTAAAATGTAAAAAGAAACAAATAAAAAACCACAATATATCCAAAATATTCAGGTGATGTGCAATTTCTAGAAATTATTGATGAGATTTTTTTAATCAACTTTCAAAATCCAGTATATATTTTACATGTGCAGCATACCTCAATTTGAGCAAGCCATGTGTCAGGTGCTCCAAAGCCACCTGTCACTAGTGGCTGCTGTATCAGACAGGCGGGGCTGACAGCAGAGGATGTGGGCAAAGAGAATAACAATTTCTTTTTCTTCTTTTTTTTAAAAGATTTTATTTATTTGTTTGACAGAGAGAAAGAGGCATCGAGAGAGGGAATACAAGCAGGGGGAGTGGGAGAGGGAGAAGCAGGCTTCCTACCGAGCGGGGAACCGATGCGGGGCTCCATCCCAGGACCCTGGGATCATGACCTGAGCTGAAGGCAGACGCTTAACCGACTGAGCCACCCAGGAGCCCCTCTGCTGAACCCATTATGGTGTCTTTGGAATAACAGAAGTTCTTACCTTTTTAATACATTTTTTATATATTTTTATATTTTTAATGCGTTTTTATTTTTTTTAGTAATCTCTATCTCCACCGTGGAGTATAGAGATTTACAACCCCAAAGAACAAGAGTCACGTGCTGCACTGATTGAGCCACCCAGGCGCCCCTAGGATTTCTTCTTCCCTGGCCTCAGCATTAGACTTACTGACACATACAGGGCCAGGTGAGAAGCACCATTTGTGGCCGTTTGTTGTGCTTCTCGAGTCCCACTGCACCCTCAGAGGTTGGAGGGTGTCGTGAAGGGTGGCCCATGTTAGCTAGCGTTCACTCAGGAGTGGGCCCAGGCCCCGGAGCCATGCTTCCTCCTCAAGGGGCCAGGAACACTCCTCTTTGCCCTCCGGGGGCTGACAAGATCCTCTTACTCTTGTAGAACTTTCTCTGCGACACTTTTCTTTCTTCAGGCCAGTGGATGAGTGTCCTGCCAAATGGGCACGACCCCTCATCCAGCTGACTGCTTCTAAGACTGAATCCAAGCACATGACCCTTTTCTGACGTTGCCAACAGCCGTGTTCTCTGAGTATGCGGCGGGTGTGACTGTGAGACCTGACCTTGCCACACCTGAGTTACCGAAAGCTGCGATCCGCCTAACGCCGTGTTTTTGAATGTATTCTTCCTGCTGCCTTTGCTCAAAAAGAGCTGCCTGGTTATGTGTTGCTGGAGCAGAGACAGATTGTGTGATTTTGTTCTTTTCATTTTCTTTTATGCATGCACTTTTTGGGGTGTTTAGTAATTCACTGAAAACATACAGATTAGCGTTTTATTTCTGAGCCAAGAAATCGGGTTCTGGTCTGTGTGTGTTTTAGAGGACTATATTATGAATCTGAATGGGATACATGGGTTGGGGAGGCTTTTTCGGCCTCAGTGAAATTGGAAGAGGGGGTGGAGCCAGTGCCTGATTTCTGAGCCTTAAAGGAGCTCGCTGTGCGTGTTCTGTTGAATTTGGAGGAAGCTGCACGGGCCTGGGTGTCCTGTACATGAGGCAGTCAGAAAAGTGGGAGGAAATAATATGAGTCACGGTGTACAAAGAAGTCAAGTTTAGAAAAGGGGCATAAACAAGAGGCATTACTCAGTCACTACTATTTAAAACTGAGAACCAGAAGACAATTAGCACAATAGTGTTCGACGAGAGAAAGTTCCAGATATTGTAACATTTATAGTTCCTCCAAAGTCTAGAATGACTGTGATTCATACTCTTTGTCAAGCCTCACATCGGGGCCCTTCTCTATCAGATGCCATTTGAAATTTCCTGCCTCACTCCGCTCCAGTGACGTTGCTGGACAGTTCTTCTCTAAGACTTGCCCCAGCAGAATCTGGAAATGAAGTCTAGAAAGCTGAAAGATGAAAGGGTCCAGAAAAGCTGATAGAAAGCTTAGGTGGGTGCCCTTGAATTCTGCCCTAGTCCCGTGCTGCCAGCCCTTAGCCAACTTCTGGAAACGTGGGGTGTGGGGCGCCTGGGTGGCTCAGTCAGTTAAGCAGCTGCCTTTGGCTCAGGTCATGATCTGGAGTCCTGGGATCGAGTCCCACATCAGGCTCCCTGCTCAAAGGGAAGTCTTCCCATCTCTTGCGCTCGCTCTCTCTCTTTCTCTCAAATAAATAAAATCTTTAGAAAGAAAGGAGGGAGGGAGGGAAGGAAGGAAGAAAGAAAGAAACGTGAGTGTGTATCCGCACAGCAGAAGGATGCGGGAGTGCTCTAGAGTTAAGCAGGAGTGCCTGGGCCCTCCCAACAAGTAGAACAAATGGAAAATACACTTCACACAGGTCTAACAATTAAAGGGAACCGGATGCTGGGCCCAGGGTCTGGAATTGCCAGCACCAGCGCCCCCGCAACCCCAGCTCGGGCAGGACCCACCCAGCAGTGGCCACGCCTCTCCAAGAACATTGTCCCAGAAGTCTCGCCATCTAGCCTCTCTAAGGGTGTTGTTACCGGCAAATTTAAAACCGAATTGCCTTGTTTTCCTTCAGTTTTTTTGCAATGTGCCCTTCCTAAGTTGGGTTCCAGGCTGGTGCATGGGAGGCCAGAAGGGGTCATTCTGACCAGGGCCCCAGTTTCATTCCCAGCCTCCGGCGAAATCCCAACTGTGGCCTCGGCTCTGAACGGGTTACAGAGCCAGCTCAGCTCTGTGTCAGGCTGTTATTGAAGGTCTTTAAAGATTTCCACCCACCTTCCTCCCACTCCCCTGGCAAGTGAAAGACTTTTGAATTCCTCTCTCAAGGGAGAAAATTATTAAAGTGAAAGAAAATGACTTGTTCTCTGTTCTAAAAAGGAGAGAGAAGAAAAGTGGGTTCTGCCCCTCCTTTATTTTTCCTTACCTGGGAAGGCTGCTCTTAGAAACAGGGTACAGAATCCCGGCTCTCAGAAATCGGGAGAAGGGGACGTTTATCCCCTGTGCTTGTGTGTGCTCATTCCAGCTTATAATCCAGAGTCCTAAAATACACAACAAGTTCTAATACAGAATGGATAGCCATGATGGTCGTCCCCCCCCCCCCCGGGGCAGTTTACTCCAGGACCCCAGATGACTGAAATATAGAGAAGAACATGTAAAGGGAATAGAAACTCTGTTTATTCTTCCTATCCCCTTGAGCACTAGAACTTCCATTAAAAAGAAATCCATTTGGCCGAGGGCGTGGGTCAGATCCGAATGAGAAATACTGTTTGGTAAGGATTCTTTCCATGTATCTAAGGAAAAGTAGTGAATGGATTTCCACAAATGACCATTTAAATCTTTTTATATTTTGAGAACATCGTTTCTTAATTCCTTTGTTAATTCAGCTCACTTTTGTACATCCCAAGCCAATGAAACAATACAGCGTATGTTCCCTTAGCACCATCAGCCTTCAAGAAACTGAGTTAGGGGCTGAGAAGGATATAGGAAAGATCTTTTTAAATCTCTATTTTCAGGCTTATGGTTTAGTAAGGGAGAGAGGACCAACATCCATGAGAAGCTAAAGACCAAGAGATCATAACATTTAACACGGTCCTCGTTTGGAATGGTCTCTACTTCCCATGACCAGATGAAAAGGAAAATAAGAATCTGACAGTGGCAAAAGCCTGTTATTGTACAAACTTGAAAACAGCCCATTCCTACACCTAAGATGTATAGATCTTAGAACTAAAGCCTCTGCTAAGAACACATCACTTTTTTGGCAACAGCTCTTGTGCCTGGAGGCGACAATATGATATTCAGGAAGATGGGCTGAAGCTGCTCTCAACATTTACGGCATCGCCTAATTTTATCATTAGTGACTTTTTGCAACATTGACATAAGATATGGAAGTAGAACATTTCAGACTTTGGCATCATTTGACAGCCATCATTTAACTGGTAAACGTTCATCCTGGTTGGATGGTTTCCTGTATTTGAGATCTATCAGCCCTGATGAATTTTACTTCCCTCATGAGGTTTTTCATGTGTTTAGCGGATCATGGGCAACCTGCTCTAGATGGCCTTGATCGTAAAGAAAGGCCCAGAGTGGATTTCAGTGCCGGGTCTCGGATGCTGCCCACTTCCCACTTCCCTCTGTAGATTTCCCTTCTTTATTTCTTTCTGTCCCCACTAAATGAATCCTTGGTCGGAAGGGCAGCCGTTCCCATAACCAGGCCTTTGAGATCTTAGGGAGCCCTAAGAATTTCAACTCAGCCAGGAGGTCAGGGCATTATTCTCCAGAATCACCTGGGGAGCTTTTAAAACAAGATTCTTTTTTTTTTTTTAATTTTGTTTATTTATTCAACAGACAGAGATCACAAGTAGGCAGAGAGGCAGACAGAGAGAGAGGAGGAAGCAGGCTCCCTGCCTATTAGAAAGCCCGATGTGGGGCTCGATCCCGAGACCCTGGGATCATGACCTGAGCCGAAGGCAGAAGCCTTAACCCACTGAGCCACCCAGGCGCCCCTAAAACAAGATTCTTTTTTTTTTTTTTAAGATTTTATTTATTTATTTGACAGACAGAGAGATCACAAGTAGGCAGAGAGGCAGGCAGAGGCAGAGAGGCAGACAGAGAGAGAGGAGGAAGCAGGCTCCCTGCCTATTAGAAAGCCCGATGTGGGGCTCGATCCCGAGACCCTGGGATCATGACCTGAGCCGAAGGCAGAAGCCTTAACCCACTGAGCCACCCAGGCGCCCCTAAAACAAGATTCTTTTTTTTTTTTTTTAAGATTTTATTTATTTATTTGACAGACAGAGAGATCACAAGTAGGCAGAGAGGCAGGCAGAGAGAGAGAGAGAGAGAGAGACAGATGAGGAAGCAGGCTCCCTGTTGAGCAGAGAGCCCGATGCAGGACTCGATCCCAGGACCCTGAGATCATGACCTGAGCCAAAGGCAGTGGCTTAACCCACTGAGCCACCCAGGCGCCCCCTAAAACAAGATTCTTAAGTCTGCTTTCCGAGATTCTGATTCAGGAATAATTGCAGGAAGGTTGGAGGAATCCATTTTACAAGCTCACCGGTGGTTTCTGCAGCACCCTTGGGTGGCAGGGAGGGCAGAATAGGGTGCAGCTTAGTCAAGCGAGATTGTCCTCAAGAATGTTCTGTGGGCGTCCTGGAACTTTCTAGTTCCACGATGAGTGGTCACCAGTGCAGGTTGTCTGACTTACGAAGGTTTCTGTGGGACCAGTCACGGTCATTGTCATAACTGCATCTCCCTGGAGCCATTTTTATATTTACGAGAACAGATCTCGATTCATTAAAAGTCATCAACAGTATCTTCGTCTAACAACAGAACATCGATCATAAACGTGACGGAACGGTTTGAAAGAGGGTTTGATGCCCCACTCCCTCTGCCAGCCCTGTGTCAGTTCAGGTAGCTGTTCCCCCTCTGGCTGGGCTCCCGTCCAGCGAGCAGGAGCTGGGCCTTCTTGACCTGCAAAGTCACCCCCGCTTTGTCTGGCAGACACAGAGGGGCAGCTGGGGCAGGGTTTGGGGGGAAGCTCCCAGCTGCAGTCATGAGGACTTGAGTACTGCTTTGGAATGCCCAGAAGTAAGTCAAGGCTAACCCCAGGCAAGATTATATAGGGTCTGTGACAGAAGGCCCTAAAATAGCCCCAAATGGTCCTGTTCTTGCAGCGTGCATCTAAGCCTAGGGAGCTGTGAGTGACTGATGAAGCTTAAAATGGTGGTGGAAATTCTGGCCCCAACAAGGGTCTCTGAGTGGTCCATTCCCACCATGTTGGCATTGCTTCCAGGCGGTTGGCTGACCCATGTTCAGCATTTTCTCACAGCCCATACTCAGGTGGGGACTCACCATATGGGGAGTGCAAGGTAGAAGGCAGTCCCTGTGAAGCATAATGAAGGCAAGACTCTGCCTGTATAGACAGATTCCCCACAGATCAGATAACACAGTGATAATCTTCTGGACTATAAACATAAAATTATCCTTTTTTAAGTGCATTTTTCACTGAAGTACTCTGTGTATCTCCATCCCACTTACATTTTATCTCCGCTTTTGTCTTGGCACTTACTATCATAATTTGGAAACAAGCTTAACCTGACAAGAGTTTCACATGCTGTTTATATAAATTATGTTCATTTGACTTTAGGCCAAGAAATGGAAAGCATAGACCTGGGAGCTTTAAAAGACCCTGTTATCAAAAGCCAGTGTAACCAGAGGTAGCCTGCGACCCTGTGACCCTCCAGTGTCTCAGAGTGAAAATCTCAAAGCAAACATTCTGTTGGAAGTACCTCATGAATCTGATTACTTGCAGTATACAGCAGCAGTGGAAGAAGGAAAGGTTCATTTGCAGGATATAAAAAAATTAAAACAGTATGTTGTACACCTGAAACTAATGCAGTGTTATATGTCAATTATGCGTCAAATCACGAGGAAGGAAAGGCATTGAAAATAAGAAGAAAAATCTAGAAAACCAAGTTCAAGGCTTCAGTTTTCTAGGACTCTCCAGTGGCCCAGGAATGGTGCTTTTATTTTAACATAATGAGAGACCAGATGTATACCAAGTAAAAAATTAAAGGGGAAGAATGGTTTTTGATAGCTTGAATTAAGTCACCCTGGGCCTTGGGTTGGGTGGGTGGGGTGTGATTTAGCACTCTGGGACCTCACGGCACCATTGCTGGGACAGGAGAATTCTCCAGAGCATTCGTTAGTGCCTCATGTCTCCCCAGCTTCCAACACTCTGACATCACTGCATCCCTTGGGGGGGGGGGGGGGGTGTTGTTTATGATAGTGTGGCATTCACGCTCAAGAGAGACCTCATCGTTCCTGCAAATGCACCAAGAGTTTGTAACATTGATTTGAACTCGGTAACTCTTTTTATTTTTTAAAAGATTTTATTTATTTATTTATTTATTTGACAGGGAGATCACAAGCAGGCAGAGAGGCAGGCAGAGAGAGAGAGGAGAAAGCAGGCTCCCCGCTTAGTGGAGAGCTCGATGTGGGGCTCGATCCCAGGACCCTGAGATCACGACCTGAGCCAAAGGCAGAGGCTCAACCCACTGAGCCACCCAGGCACCCCTGAACTCAGTAACTCTTAACATTAGAGGGACACTCACCCTGATGACTGTGAAGGAAAGCGTCACGTTGGAAAGCGCGCAGGGATCTGTTAGCCACCGCCAGCGTCCTAATGAAGGTTTCCAAGAATGTGATGCTGACACTCTAAAGAGATCTCCTGGCCACAGTTATTTTTAACTTCCCTGTTCCTTTGTATCTGTGTTACCAGCCACAGTAGCCGAAACAGCTCGGTGTTTTTCTGGAGCCACAGCTCCCTCATTGCATGATAGAGACACCCAGGTTGAAAGGTGATCAGAGAAGCCATCAGGGACTTTTCCTTGCCTTCTAAACAGAGGGTTGATTACCAAGAGATCATGCTTGTTTGTTTCAACTAAATGAGGTGGCTTCTCTCCTGGGTGTTTTTCTTGGTAAAACATTTCAAAAGTTTTTTAAAAAACAAACAAACAAAAACTTGTAACCAACTCCCCACTATCTAAGTAGACAAGCGGGCCCATCTGGTAGACAAGCGCGTGCACATTAACCAGCTGTGCATGTGATGTATTTGGGTAAAACATTGTTACCAGGGAAAACGTTAGTCACCCGGACTGCTGAGCCCCACCAGCAACACCTATGTGTAGGGCTTTCTGTTCCATTGGGTGTAGTGGTGAGGACCCAGAGGAGGACGGTATGAGGAACTCTGGGCTCGAGTAGCTCCCCTGTGTCCATCTCTGCTCCGCCCCCACAGTGGCCCCACCAGCCTCACCCTCGGGGCTCCCCGCTCTCAATTTCTCCACCCCACAAGTTCAGCCAGTCTATTCAGAGGCTCCTGGCTATGACCACCTTCATTGTTCACATCCTGCTGATTCTTGGGAGTTAAACCTACCTTCTTTGGAGACATTTCCAATCTGATCTCTCCCTTTCCCGATTTCCTGCAGCTTTCACTTCCTATGGCTGCCCTAGTAGACACCATAACTTAGTCATTATATTATATTCAGTACTTTACTGCCCTTTATTATTTTCTAATGATTTGGTATTCCTGAGCGTGGTGTCTGTACTAAAGAGCAAACTGCTTGAGACCAGGAGTGGTGACTTAAACTTGTGGCCCATAATCCGCAAAATTTCAAATTCTTTCTCCCTCACCATGGCCTCCCCACCCCCTAACATGGTACCTAGCACACAGCTGGAACTCAATAAGTGTTTGTTGAATGACTGATTGATTGTTGGCACTTAGCAAGTACTCTGGCATTGAAGACAAGTTTTGAGGAAGAATGTAATCCTTGTTTCAAAATGTCTTTCACGGGCACCTGGGTGGCTCAGTCAGTTAAGCGGCTGCGTTCGGCTCAGGTCATGATCCCAGGGTCCTGGGATTGAGCCCCACATCGGGCTCCCTGCTCAGCAGGGAGTCTGCTTCTCCGTCTGCCTGCCACTCTGCCTGCTTGTGCTATCTTTCTGTCAAATAAATAATTAAAATCTTTTTTTAAAAAAATGTCTTTCACAAACTGCCATCTCAGTGACATGATTGTGAAAATTCTGTGTGAGACTCTTCACATTCCATTTGTGGGAAAGAGGACACTACAAAATTCCTTAATAAAATTACGTGTATTTATGTAGTATAGACTTCCTATAGTATTGAAATATGTCATTTCCCAACAGATGTTCATGTGGTTTGAGAAATAATCCAGACTGAACTAGCTTTAAACAATATACATAACCTCACACCACACACAAAAGTTAAATCAGAAGGGATCAGTGACCTAAACATAAGAACTGAAACTATGAAGAGACTTAAAAGAAAATACAGGGATAAATCCTCATGACCTTGGATTTGGCAATGATTTCTCAGCTATGACACACCAAACACCCCCAAATAAATAAATATATAAATTAGACTTTATCAAAACTCAAAAATTTCGGGCATCTAACGACATTATCCACAAAGTGAAAAAATAACCCACAGAATGGGAGATATATTTGCAAATCGTTATATCTGATAAAGATCTAGTATCCAGAACTTATAAAGAACTCTTACAACTCAATAACAAAAAAGATGAGAAAAAGACTTGAATAGACATTTCTTCAGAGAAAATGCACAAATGACCAATAAGCATATGACAAGGTGCTGCGCATTGTTGGCTGTGAGAGAAACACACATCAGACCACAATGAGCTACCACTTCACACCTACTAGGCGTGCTGTCATAAAAACACAAACAACTCTCAGGGGCGCCTGGGTGACTCAGTTAAGTATTCAACTCCTCATTTCATCTCAGGTCACAACATCAGGGTCGTGAGATCGAGCCCCAGCTTGGGCTCCACGCTGGGCTTGGGGCCTGCTTGACGTTCTCTCTCCCTCTCCCTGCCCCCCGCATATAAAATAAAATAATGAAAAACAACACTGATAAAAACAAGTATTGGTGGGGATGTGGAGAAATAAATGGGAACGCTCCTGTGCTGTTGGTGGGAGAGGAAGATGCGGTGGAAAACAGCTTGGCCATTTCTCAAAAGGTTAAACGGTATTACCATATGACCTGGTGGTTCCGAATAATCGAGAGCAGGAATCAAACAGGCATCCATAAACTAATGTTGATAGCAGCGCCCTTCACAATAGCCTAAACGTGGGACAAACTGAATGTCCATCAACGAATGCAGAGATCAACAAAACGTGGTCTGTACATACGATGGAATATTACTCAGCCATCAAGGAATGAAGCCCTGATTCAGGAACGAAAGAGCCTGGGGAATGTGGTGATGAGGGAAAGAAGCCAGACATGAAGGCTAATGTGTTATGTGATTCCAGTTAGGTGAAATCTGCAGAACAGGCAAATCCATAGAGACAGAAAGCAGATCAGCAGTTGCCTGGTACTGGGGGAGGGAGAAAGAATGGAGTTTGCCTACTGGGTATGGATTTTCTTTTGAACCTATGAAAGTTCTGGAACCTATTTAAACAGAGATGGTGGGTATACAGCATTGTGAATCTACAAATACCACCAAACTGCATGCTTTAAAATGGTCAATTTTATATTATGCAAGTTTCAGTTCAATTTTTTTTAAAAAATCGCAGGGCACCTGGGTGGCTCAGTGGGTTAAGGCCTCTGCCTTCAGCTCAGGTCATGAACGCAGTGTCCTGGGATCGAGCCCCACATCGGGCTCCCTGCTCAGAGGAGCCTGCTTCTCCCTCTCCCTCTGTGGCTCCCCCTCCTTGTGTTCTCTCTAGCTCTGTCCAATAAATAAATAGAATCTTCAGGGCCCTGGGTGGCTCAGTTGGTTAAGCGACTGCCTTCGGTTCATGATCCTGGAGTCCCAGGATCGGTACCCACATCAGGCTTCTTTCTCAGAAGGGAGTCTGCTTCTCCCTCTGATCCCGCCCCCTCCTGCTCTCTCTCTCTCTCATTCTCTCTCTCTCTGAAACAAAGAAATAAAATATTTTAAAAATAAATAGAATCTTCAATAAATAAATAAATAAGCAGGCACCTAATAAACAATAAAGTAAAAAATAAACAAATAAGTAAACAGGCACCTAACAATGTTTGTGTCCTTCATCAGGAACAAATCGCCTTCTTAAATTTCTGCTTAGTGAAAGATTAAAATAATTTAAAATACTGCAGTTTTTCCAAGTATCATTTACACTAAACTACAGATTTGAGGACAGTGATGAAGGGGCAGATACAACAACAGACTTTATACTTAAAATATTATAAATCCCATATGGGAAAGGTTTAGCTGAGACCCTTTTTCAGACCGTTATTTCCTTGAAACTCGAGCGTGGTGGTGTCTGGGGCTCTGTTTGCATGTCTGGGCCGTCTGGCCGTGTCAAGAGCTGGTGACAGCAGGACACCTGGCCTCGGCTCTCCTGCACACTCTAGTCAGAGAAGACCAGCCTGGTGCTGAAGGTCTGGAATTCATCCGAGTTCTTTGGATCTCCTCAGACCCCAGTAAGGAGGAGAACAGATTTCTCTGAGGAGAAAGGTTTCCCGTGGGGTAGACATAAAACAGTCCCCGTTTCATCAGCTCCGAGTGACTGGGGACCGTAGCATTTCACTCATGCAGGAATAGAGGGGCCATCCATGAGGCTTATTAAAGCTGCGGTCTGCTGTCAGACTCCAGAACATTCCCCCGCCAGGAGACTGTTACTGCACTACAGGAAAACGATCGTTCCATTCTGTCCCATTACTTCTGTGCAGGCACGCCGTACATGCAGAGATGAACATAATTAAGCAGAAAGCCTGTGAAAGGGAACCCCAATACCTACAACATGCTAACATGGTGAGGGTCCATAGCTGTTGTAGGATTTTTTTTATTTTTAACACAGGAAAGTACCATGAAGGAAAACAAAGTCCTTCTGTAATCCCATTCTCCAGAGATAAACATTATAAACCTTTGGTGACATCCTTCCAGTATCTTAATGGACAAACATACCCAGTTTTTATTAAACTGGAATCTTCGCCCACTACTGATTTCAAATCTACTTTTTAAACTTATTAGAAATATTTTTCATTTAATAAATATGCCTTTACAACCGGGTTTTTAATGATTGCAGAGTATTCATCATATGAGTATCCCATTACTCATTTCACAATCTCCCTATTGTAGACATGGACTTTTTTGCTATTCTACAATATATGTAACTTATGATATATGTAAAATACTGCATGTAACTTTTTACAGCTCTTGATTTTTTTAAAATTTAGGATAAATTCCTGACAGTACTGTTTAAAGATACAACATCTTTAATGCTTTTGATTTATACTGCTAACATTTACTGCTTTAGGGGACTAATTTTAACTTCTTGAAGTCAGAAAAAATAAATGTTTTGGGGCACCTGGGTGGCTCCATGGATTAAGGCTCTGCCTTCAGCTCAGGTCATGATCTCAGGGTCCTGGGATCGAGCCCCTCATTGGGCTTCCTGCTCGGTGGGGAGCCTGCTCCTCACCCTCCCTCTCCCGCCCCCCCCCCGCTTTTGCACTCTCTCTCTCAAAATAAATAAAAATAAAATCTAAAATCTTTTTTAAAAATGTTTATGGTAGACAAAGTTCTTTCCCTTGAATTACTTGATTGTTTGGTATTCCTTTTTGATAACTCTTTGGGAACAGCATAATCAAAGAAATAAGTTTCCAGTTGAGTTTAGAAATGAATCGGTCAGAATCTGCTATGTAGTTTTTGCAAACAGACCCACACACAGAGAAAAGCAAAACAGAAGGTCCCAGTGGCTTTGGACCAGCCATGAACAAATGTCATTACGCAGAGTCAGAGAGAGAAGAGTTATCAAACTAATCACTCAGTGCTCGTGTAAACATTACAACCTCCATGAGTAAATTAGATTTTCTACAAGAAACATACTCGGACAAATACTTTCCATAACAGATACATAATGAGCAGGTACGGTGGCAGAGGTGCACAGGGCACTGTGATACTCCTGCCCTGGGTTTATGTTATGCACCCCAAGAGGTACTGTGGAACCTGTGGGGCTGATGACAGGAGGCTTCTCCTTGCACACCTGGAGGGAAGTTCGATTTCAGGAGGACAAAACACAGAATCAGGTGGACTGGACCTCAGCAGGACCTTCCCCTGCATAGCTACCTCTCTTCATCTTTGTGCCTTTAAAGTCGGTCATGCTTAAGTCTTTCCCCGTCTTCTGTCACCTTTATAATAAAAGGCAAACCCTAATCTCGTTCCTCAAGGATGTATGAATTGTGTTTGGATTTAAACACTCATACGTACAATGGTTTGCTGACATTTCAGAATTATATCCTTTGACTATAACGTTGATATATTTGTGGTTAAATGTCTTCACAGAATTAATTCAGTGTTTATATCATAACATGGGACCTTCAGTCTCACATGTGGATCCCAAATCATTAGCTCCAAGTACTTCAGTAGCTGAACATATTTTAAATGAATGTACCCTCTCTAACAACATCTTTAGAAATTACACTTCACGCTAATGAGCCCTAAGCTCCCAAGCCTGATTCCCCAGGCACAAGGCCGCTGTTGGCTCTGGGACTGTGCTTGTGGGAGGGTTTTCTCTCTGGCCCAGGAGCACTGTGAGTGCTTTGCTGTCAGTACCATTGTCTTCTTAGACCCAGGGTTACAGCAACATATTTAAATGTCTTGTGACATCTTGTCATTGCCCTGTCTTAAACAGGGAAGTTCTACTTTTTCTGCAGTGAGGCTGTTTCCCTGCTTTTATGCAATAACACAGTCATATAATTGGTCACCATCCAGCCCGTGCCAGCCACAGCCTTCTGTTTGTTAGTGACTGACCGACCCTTAGTTAGTATTACTTTTGCTTAAGCGCTGGCTTTAACGTTTACCTAACAACGCCTGAAAATGACACGATTCACGAAATGTCCCTCTGTCTCCAGGCTGCCAGGCTTGTGTGAACCCCTGTCTCTCTGAGTCTTTCTCTTGGCCTCTCGGCCTGTCTCCTGTCTTCCTTCCTCTTTGTTTCATGCTGCCTTTCTGTCCCCAGTATGTGTCTGTTTCCTATGTCCCCTTTCTTTCCTTCTCTCCTATGTCTCTCTACTCTCCACAGGCCATGAAACCAAAGTGCCATTACTGCGTTATTATTATTGTTTATTTTACTTTGTAAGTTGAGTCTAATAGGCCATGTTCTGATCTTTCCTCTGGGGACCAACAGCCTTAAAAAATGACAACTATAGGGGTGCCTGGGGGGCTCTGTCGGTTAAGTGTCTGACTTTCTGATTTTTGGCTCAGGTCATGATCTCAGGGTCGTGAGATTGAGCCTCACACTGGGCTCTGTGTTCAGCGGGGAATCTGCTTGGGATTCTCTCTCCTTCTCCCTCTGCCCCACTTGCTCGTTTGTGCTTTCTAAAATAATTAATTAAATCTTTTTAAACATGATAACAACTATGTATTTGTGTATATCCTTATCTCCATATATTTATTTCAACTACAAACATACCGAGCAGATGATAGGCAGATGGGTGGGTGGGTGAGTGGTTGTGTACATGAATAGATGAATGGTTGGAACGATGGTTGGCTAAAATGACCAACAGCAAGTGTCCTACCAACCCTTGTAGGGAGGCCCAGTATTTAAGAATTATGTGAGACTTGGGTGACCAGATGTACGGAAGGATAAATGGAGAGATAACGGTACACGTTGGTTGTCTGTTATCCGTGAACACCTTTGGTCATCATTCGGAATTTTATCCTAAGGAATAAAAGGCCCTTGCTGGACATTCTGGGGAGGCGGGTAAATGGGAGGGGGCAATTTGCTGCCAGGTAGAAAGAGCGTTTGATAAGAGGAGAGGTATAAATCCTGGCAGAAGCCAATGGAAGGAGAGAGGCCACTGCCTTAGTAGAATTCCTTCAAGCCACAGGCCTGGGTAGAACTTGACCTTGCCAAATTATATAGCCAGCCAAGGGTTGGGAAAGGGCTGGGCAGCCTTGGACTTGCTGAGTGTGTTGTGGTCAGTGAGGCCGGGCTGCCGTGTGGACGGCTTGGCTCTGCCTGTCAGAGAAGAGGAAGCTTTTTCCCGTGTGGTGATCACTGCACTGTCAATCACATGAGTTCTCTATAACTTTCTAAGGACGATAATGTTCTTGGGTTCCGGAAGAGTTAATTTTTAAATTATTTGTGGGGGAAAACCAGGACAAACATTCTGCTAAATGTCAAGTTATAGGAATGTCTGAGTGGCTCATTTGGTTGAGCATCTGCCTTTAGCTCAGGTCATGATCCCGGGGTCCTGGGATCAAGCCCTGCATCGGGCTCCTGGCTCAGCCTGCTTCTCCCTCTCCCTCTACTGCTCCCCCTGCTCATGCTGTCTCTCTCTCTCTCTCTCTCTCAAATAAATAAATAAAATCTAAAATTGAAAAAAAATTGTAGGGGCACCTGGGTGGCTCAGTGAGTTAAAGCCTCTGCCTTCAGCTCCGGTCATGATCTCAGGGTCCTGGGATTGAGCCCCACATCTGGCTCTCTACTCAGAGGGGAGCCTGCTTCCCCCTCTCTCTCTGCCTCTCTGCCTACTTGTGATCTCTGTCTGTCAAATAAATAAATAAAATCTTTAAAAAATTTTTTAAATTAAATTTAAAAAATTATAAAACCCACTTGGAGACACACCCAGGTTCCCATCAATTCAAAGTTTGGAACAAATCAGGTATATGAATTTTCAGCTTTCTTAATTAGCATAAACTTTTGGCATGGAGGTGATCATTGACAATAAAGCAAGTGGAAGACGGAAAGAGAGAAGAGAACTGCCCAGAAAAGTTTATTCATCCACTTGCTCCTGAAGCAAATATTTATTGAGCTCTTAGTGTCCATTAAGACTGTCTTAAGTGCTTGATAGACATCAGGAGACAAGCAGCAAGATCCCTGCCCTCATGGGGCTTATAATCTAGCAGGGAATGCAAGTAATAAGTAGGACATAATAAATAAATCTGTAAAAGATTATTTTAGGGGGTGCTAAGCACTACAGAGACAAGGGCCATTGGGGCAGGCTAGGGGGCATGGGATCGGAGGAGTGGGAGCAGCGTGGTTTTAAAGAGGATGGTCATCGAGGGTTGCATTGAGAAGCAGATTAAGGACAGAGCCTCGAGAGGCAAGGCAGCAAGCAAAGCAGGCTCAGGGAAGCACAGTCCATGCAGCCTGAGGGGCAGCAGTGCTAAGGTCCTGCCCTGGGGCAGGAGACCCCAGCGGTACAGGGAAGATCAGGAGGCCAGTGTGGGGCTGGACAGTGAGCAGGCGGAGACTGATGATGGTGTGATTGCAGAGAGATGCATGGAAAGAGGGGCACCACAGAAACGGGGTCTTAGAGTTATTGTGGGGACTCTGAGTAGGGCCCCCCAAGAGTGACCTGAGCTGACCTTCTCTGTAAAAGTGTCATCCTGACCCCAGTTGCAGAAGATACTGTAGGGTAGAAGCAGGGAGACCCAACAGAGGACTCTTGCTGTAATCGAAGTGAGAGGTGTTGGTGGTTAGAGCCGTGCAGGTGGTGAGATATTTACCCAGGAGAAACATTAGAACTGCTCTTCTCCAGCATCTTTAGGTACCGGGTGCTTCTGAGGACAATGCTCTGTGGGTGGGGAAAGAGGAGACATTGTCAGGTACATGACCCAGGCTAGTCCTTAGAACAATGATCAGTGCAATGCTTAACCATCATATATAGTGGGGTGTTTTTTTTTTTCAAAGCTTTTTTCAAATATGAACTTAATTAGCTGTTTCACTGAAAGCTGAGGGACATTTTTCTTGTGGTAGGAAGAAAGATGGATTTAGGATTAAAAAAAAAAAAAATGCTGGGACCCTGGGTGGCTCAGCCAGTTAAGCGTCTACCTTCGGCTCAGGTCATGATCCCAGGGTCTTGGGATCGAGTCCCACATCGGGCTCCTTGCTCAGCAGGGAGCCTGCTTCTGCCTTTGCCTGCTGTTTCCCCTGCTTGTGCTCCCTCTCTTGTTCTCTCTCTGACAAATAAATAAATAAAATCTTTTAAAATATATATATATAAAATATAAAAAATGCTATGAAAAATATTTCTTCTTCCTGCAATCTGACAGATGCCTTAACTTATTCCCTCTCGATACTCCATTTGCTGAGAAAACATCGTTTTCTTGATATTTAGAGTCAAGGTAGGAAAAAAACCTGATAAACCTCATCCTTCTTTTGGACTTCCCCCTAAAATCTTACAGCTGCTCACTCATTTTATCATTTGGCCCTAAAAGATTCCCTGAGACAGGAAGAACTAGAACCATTCTGTTTGTGGGGTTCCCTGGAAATTGTTTTCAGTTCTTATCAAAGTAACTCAACTGATTCAAAGGAAACCATCTATCTGTCTGCCACCTTGTTGTGCATGGTTTTGCACTTTGACCTTGGTAATCTGACCTTGGAATTCCACCTTTGCTAGCGGCCCTGCCCCTGAGTACGTCTTGATTTTCATTCTCCTGGCTCTCCTGTTCCTCTAACCTTCTAATCCTCCAAATCGAGGGGATTTCTGAGGCCCCGTCCTTGTCATCCTTCCTGGCTGTCTCCCTCCGTTCTTCCCTCCCTTGGCAAGTTCATTCCAGTCTTGCTGTATACAGTGGTTTATCCCTGTGATCCACGTCCCTGTCATCCCTGGATTCGTATTCGTAAAACCGAGGTCTGGGGTTCTCTTAATCCAAACCCCCAGTGACCTCCCATCCATTCACAGATTCCAAAAATAGCCACTGACATGCGCCATCAGAGCTTATGTTCATGGAGCCGACGTTCTAGTGGAGCAGGAAAGATCACAGCCGCTGAGTAGGTAAGCTCACAGGGTGTTGATGGCTGGGAGTGGGGAGAAGGGAGAACAAAGCAGGACAGGGACTACAGCGTGACCCTTAGAGTCGCTGTTTTCTGTAGGGTTGTGAGGACAGTGTGGTGTTTGAGCAGAGGCCGAAAGAGGGTCCAGCCAGTGAGAAGAGCAGGAGCAGTGTAGGGGTGTGGTGGTGGCAGAGTACTGGGAAGAGCCAGGCAGAGCCACTAGGCAAGAGGCCAGGGAGGTGAGGTCAGAAAGGGAATGCGGAAGAGGGGAGGAGTCAGGTAATGTGGGGACTTTGGATTTCACTCTGAGATGGGAAGCATCGAATGGGTTTGGTTTGCTTTGCTTCTCTTAATACAGTCTTGTTTTAGTATGGTAAAATATACAAAACATAAAATTAACCATTTTAACCATTTTTAAGTGTACGGTTTCTCTTGCGTTAAGTACCATCCACATTGTTGGACGACCATCCCCACCGTCCATACCAGAACTTTCTCGTCTTCCCAAACTGAAACTCTGTCCCCACTAAACACTAACTCCTCGTTACTCCCCTCACCCCACCTACTGGCTGCCATTATTCTACTTTCTTTTCTATGAACCTGACTACTCCTGGGGCACAGTATTTGTCCTTTCGTGTCTGGCTTGTTTCATTGAGTATAATAGCCTCAGAGTTCATCCACGTTGTAGCCTACCACAGAATCTTTTTCCTCTTTAAGACGGAATAATTCTGGGGGCGCCTGGGTGGCTCAGTGGTTTAAGCCGCTGCCTTCGGCTCAGGTCATGATCTCAGGGTCCTGGGATCGGGTCCCGCATCGGGCTCTCTGCTCGGCAGAGAGCCTGCTTCCCTCTCTCTCTCTCTCTGCCTGTCTCTCCATCTACTTGTGATTTCTCTCTGTCAAATAAATAAAATAAATAAAAATCTTTAAAAAAAAAAAGACGGAATAATTCTGTTGTATGTCTCTACCATGTTTTGTCCATTCATTCATCATCTGTGGACACTGGGTGGTAAGCATAGGATTGTCTTGAACCCAATTGTAATGTGATCTGACTTATGTTCTCAAATAATCCATGGCTCCCGAGCTGACTAGACTGTGGCAAGAAAGGGTAGAAACAGGCCAGGTGGATTCTGTGACAATACCTGCCAGTCCTAGATGACACCTTCCACCAGGAATGCAGCGGTGCAGGTCTAAGACATGATCAGAATCTGGGCGTGTTCTGAAAGTACAGCCAAGGAGATTTCCTGAAGGATCCCATGTCAGGTGTGAGAGACAGTGAGAGGTGTCTCTCACACCTGACATGGGATCCTTCAGGAAATGTATTGGATGGAGCAAGTGAATCATGTCATTGCCGTTGACTGGGGAAGACTTGAAGCAGAGCACATTTTAGGGGGGAAATGAGGCCTCCCATTCTGGACTTCCTTAGTTGCAGTTGCCTGTTAGAATTCAAATGTTGCTGTCAGGCAGGCAGTAGGGCTGTGAGGGCAGAAATCAGAGGAGAGGTCCAACATGGAGATGTCAGTATGAGAGTCACTAACACCTTCGCATGATTGAAGCCCCAAGATGGAAGAAATAGCCAAGTAAGTGAGCTTAGACAAAGAAGAAGACCCAGGAGGATCCATAAGTCCATCCAGTGTTAGGAGGCTATGGAGGGAGAAGGACCAAGCAAAGAGCACCAAGCAGGAGTGACCATGGAATGGGAGGAAAGTCAGGAGAGAAGAGACGACTTGGAAGCCTGGAGTACGGAGGCAGCTTGGCTGGTCAGGAGCCTAATCATCCGCCAACAAGAAATCCCCTTTTCTTGCCCACCAGGCCATTTGTTTTTCTTTTTCTTAACTTTGTTCTTCTTGCCCTCATAAGTCTTACCCATCCCAGGTCCTCAGTAACATCTGCTGGCATGAATGAACAATACCTGTGGTTTTGTGTGAGCCCACGAGTGGAGGGTTTGGAAGGAACAGACTCCTCCCCTTCCCGACACTCATTTGGTCACTCTCAGCTCCACAGCAAGAGAACCGGCTCTGCCCCTTCCCTGATGCCTCCTGTTTCTACACAACATGGCCCCCAGTGAGCTCAGGAGGGGATTGTCGACCACAGGAACAGAAGAGCAGAGGGGTGGGGTGCAGTCCCGCGGAAGGAGCTGGGCCCTCAGCTCATGTTTGAGGCTTCCTTACTGTTTTGCCATTGTCGGGAATTCAAGAATGCCAGGTCTGTCTGTGTTCAGACTTAAACCTGAACTAAATTCCAAATCCAGACCAGATCCGCCATTTTGTAGTATCTGCCGCACCACCTGCCTGGGTGAGGACACGTAAATGACTATTCTGTCAGGTTATGAAACACTGAGGTGAACGAGACAAACATGTGGAATTAGAAACCCAACTTGTAACTCCTGTAAGTGGTTTCAGATGTTTCCCTCGGGAAAGGAAGGAGACCTGTTCCTAGGTATATGCCCAAGAGAATTAAAAACATATGTCCACCCAAAAACTCATACGTGGATGTTCATGGCAGCTTTGTCAAGAGCCAAAGAGTGCCAGCAACACAGATACCCATCGGATGGTGAATGGATACATGAAATGTGATCTTCCACACCATGGAGTGTTGTTTAGCCATAAAGAGGAGTGAAGCACTGATTCATCCTCTAACATGAATCAACCTGAAAATATGATGCCAAGTGAAAGAACCAGAAACAAAAGGTCGGTCACATCTCACACAGTCCCATGTATATGGAATGTCCAGAATAATCCAAGGAGACAGAAAGTAGATTGGTGGTTGCCAGAGGCTGGGGGCAAGGAGGAAAGTTGGAGGGGTACTAGTGACAGTATGGGGCTTCTTTGGAGGGGTCATGTTCCAGAAGCAGTGGTGGGGATGGTTACTCAGCTCCGCGGATATACTGAAGAACCGTTGAATTGTACAACTTTAAATGGGTGCATTGTATGGTATATGAATTACGTATCTCAATAAAACTGTTGCATACAAAATTAAAAGGAAGAGGGAAAATATAAAACTTAAAATCAGAGAGTGCCCGAACTGGAAGAAATCTGCAAGACTCTTGGACAAGCGCGTGAGGATAGCATTGCGAGGTGTTCAGAACTTGGCATCAGGGACGGTTTTCTTTCCCTCTTAGGTCAGTTATCTGTTGTCTGAGTTGTAGCTGCTGCAGAATTGTGAAGGGGCTCAGCCACTTTGGAAAACAGTATGGAGATTCCTTAAGAAATTGAAAATAGAACTACCTTATGACCCTGCCATTGCAGGGTATTTACCCCCAAAGATACAGATATAGTGAAAAGAAGGGCCATATGTACCCCAGTGTTCAAGCAGCAATGGCCACAATTGCCAAACTGTGGAAAGAGCCAAGATCCCCTTCAACAGATGAATGGATAAAGAAGATGTGGTCCATATATGCTATGGAATATTATGCCTCCATCAGAAAGGATGAATACGCAACTTTTGTATCAAAGTGGACGGGACTGGAGGAGATTATGCTGAATGAAATAAGTCAAGCAGAGAAAGTCAATTATCATATGGTTTCACTTACTTGTGGAGCACAAGGAATAATAGGGAGGACATTGGGCGATGGAGAGGAGAAGGGAGTTGGGGGAAATTGGAGGGGGAGATGAACCATGAGAGACTGTGGACTCTGAGAAACAATCTGAGGGTTTTGGAGTGGAGTTGGGGGAGGGATCAGGTGAGACTGGTGGTGGGTATAGTGGAGGGCACGTATTGCATGGAGCACTGGGTGTGGTGCATAAACAATGAACCTTGGAACACTGAAAATTTAAATTAAATTTTTTAAAAAACAGGGCAGGAAAAAAAAAAGAATTGCAAAGGGGCTTAGTGAGCAGATGCCTTTGAAATACTTTTCATTTACCTCTACATAGAGATTTCAGTCACCTAATGCCTCCGACGGAGTGCGAGGTGTCGAATTTTCTGGAAGCTGGATGTTATCTCCAAAGAAGGCTCTCACTGATTTGGTGCTGCAGAGCTGCAGGGCCCCACATTTCCCGGAACAAAACTCCCATGTAGTTCTGTTCCTTCCCACTGAAGGCACCATCCTCTAACTTTAGGGTCAGGGTACACAGGGAGCTGCCCCACATTGTGGCTCCTGGCTGTACCCTGTTGCTGCTGCAGAGGAGAGCTGTTGGTCCCTCGAGGTCACTGGCCCCCTCTCCCTGTGCAGAGGCTCAGGGAGGCAGATTTTCCAAGCCATAGCACACGTTCTTCTGGAAGCAACCTGTGCCCTCTGCTTCCCTTCCTTCTGGTAATCTGCCACGGTTCTAGAAAGCCAGCTTCACTCCCTCCCCGCTGGTAAGTGCATAAATCTGGACAAGCCACATTCGCGGAGGGGCCTTTCCTGCAGGGTCTGAAGCCTAGGGCAAACCGAGGAATCAGAAGCCTTCAGCTGGGAGTTAAGCGCTGCCCATATTGTTGGTCCTTAGCACAGCCACACTGTAGCCTGCCTTGAGCTGGTGATTGGAGCTCATCCCTCTCCTGACGTTCTGAAATCATGTGCCCTCTCTTTCCCACACCCAGCACCAGGTGTTCTGTAGATGTTTCTAGAACTCAGTCCTCAAACCCACCCATGACTTCTGTGTCCTTACCATGTGCTTCTCTCTTGGCTCTTGGAATCTGGCAGGTCTCGCCACATTTTTACCAAAATTACAGCAGCACCACCTTCTGGATGCCGTCCTGTGTCCAAAGCCAGAGGACTCCCCCTGACTGTTGCTGCTCATCAGCATTCAGCATTTCACCCTATTGACTTCTTGTCAATAGGGTGACTTGACTTCTTGACTGCCCTGAGTCAGAATCTCCCCCGCTCACGTCACCCCATCCTGTTTCTCATTTGGTCATTTTAGCCATCCTTTCTTCGTGTCCTTCCCGCCCACACCCATCACATGTGCACTTCCTCAGCCCCCTGCCTTGACACCCATTCACCAGATTCTGATCTGTCCCGGCCCACCTCTGCCCAGAACTGCTACATCCCTGTGGAGCAGAGGAGGAAACTGAGTCCCAATCACTAGGATTTGAACCCGGGCACCCAAATACAAAATCTATGTTCAAACCATAAATACCTTCTGATCCCTCCTTAGACTCATAGTAGATTTTACACTAAAATGTTCCCAAAGAAATGTGTATCTAATTCTATAACTGTTGCCAGTTGGAATACAGCAAATGCGCTTTTAAAGACATTGCCTTTAATTCTAACTTTCTTCCCAAAAAGGAGGGCTCCTCACTTCGTTTTGCCTCTCAGCACAGAAAGGATTTGGAGTGACTAAGAAGACCAAGAATAATACCTTAAAGTGTTATGTAATTCGTGCCTGATGTTCCAAGGAGAACTTTTGTCAGAAAACTTGATAGAGAATTGTCTGGAAGCAAGGACCAAAGTCGTGATTCTTTGAGTCTCTTATCCCTAATGAAAATACCTAATTATTTTATTTCTGTTCCCACACAAATAAGTTTCTCTGGTGAGTCTCTTAGGCATTCTCCAAGTGCAAAATTTTCTCAGAGAATGAAGATTTTACAGAGAGACTTTTAGGCATAAGAGTGGGAGTATTGTGAAGGGGAAATCAAAAGCTAAAAAATTAAGTTTGTGGAAGAAAAATACTTGAGGAAAATTATGTTCTCATCACTAAAGGTCGATTTATTTGATTCTCTGTTATGTTTAATGGATCTGAGTAACTAAACTTTATACTTATCACAGTTGTTTTGTGACATAATTTGGAAATGAAAGAATCGCAAGACATATCTTAGTATAGCTTTTGGGGGGTGGGGGGTGGGCAAAGTGTTTAAAAGCAGCAAAAGCAATGGAAGTTGGCCACCGTGGGTGGTGAAGTCCCTTCAGATCAGAGCCCTGTGCTCAGAATCACAGAGAATTCTAATATGTCCCAGGCCTTATGGGTCATGCTTTAGGAAGAGAAAGAGGGAGAAGCCAGAGCTATGCAAGTAACTGTTTCTGTCCACAGCTGCACTTTTTGTTTTTATTAAAGATTTTATTTATTTATTTGACAGAGAGAGACAAAGCGAGAGAGGGAACCCAAGCAGGGGGAGTGGGAGAGAGAGAAGCAGGCTTCCCACTGAGCAGGGGGCCCAATGCGGGGCTCGATCCCAGGACCTGAGCCGAAGGCAGATGGTTACCAACTGAGCCACCCAGGCGCCCCACAGCTGCACTTTAAAACTTCTAGAACTAACAGGTGAAATTAACAAGGTTGCACGAGACAAGCTCAAATACAGACACCAATTGTATTTCTATGTACGAGCAATGACAAAAATCCAAAAGTGAAACTTTAAATCCTGTACATTTAAAAATAACATCCAGGGACGCCTGGGTGGCTCAGTTGGTTAAGCAGCTGCCTTCGGCTCAGGTCATGATCCCAGCGTCCTGGGATCGAGTCCCACATCGGGCTCCTTGCTCCGCGGGGAGCCTGCTTCTCCCTCTGACTCTGCCTTCCACTCTGTCTGCCTGTGCTTGCTCTCACTCTCTCTCTCTCTCTCTGACAAATAAATAAATAAATAATCTTTTAAAAAATAAAAATAAAAATAACATCCAAGAAATCTACAGAGGAAAAAATTCAACAGATGAAATGAAAGGTCTATACACAGTAAATGTCAAAGTATTCTTGAAAGGATTTAAATAAATAATATAACACATAAATAAACACATCTTGTGCATGGATTAGAACACTCAATCTTGTTAGGTGGTACTTTTCCCTTCAGTGAGCTATGGGTTCAGTGCAATCTCAGATCAACAGGCTTCCTCATAGAAACTGACAAGCTAGTTCTAAAATGTATGTGGGAATTCGAAAGACCTAGAACAGCCAAAATGATGTTGAAAAAGAGGAGTGAAAGTTGAAGACTTCACACTACTAATTTTAAGACTTACCATGAGGCCACAGAAATCAAGACAATGTATTGTAGACATAAGAATAGACATATGGGGGACGCCTGGGTGGCTCAGTCGGTTAAGCAGCTGCCTTCGGCTCAGGTCGTGATCCCAGGGTCCTGGGATCCAGTCCCAAATGGGGCTCCTTTCTCAGTGGGGAGCCTCCTTCTCTCTCTGCCTCTCTGCCTACCTGTGATCGATCTCTCTCTCTCTCTCTCTCTGACAAATAAATAAATAAAGCTTAAAAAAAAAGAATAGACATATGGGTCAGTAAAACAGAACTCAGTGTCCAGGAATAGACCTCACATGTATACAGTCTATTTCAACAAAGGTACCAAGGTAATTCAGTGGAGCAGAGTAGTCTTTGCAATAAACATGCTGGGGAAGCGGATTCCCTGTATGGAAAAAAGTGAAATCTGACCCTTTCCTCACACTGTACTCAAAAATGAACTCAAATGGATCATTGACCTAAATATAGGAGTTACAATTGTAAAATTTTAGGAAGAAAACTTGGGAGGGAATTTTTCTTTTCTTTTTTTTTTTTTTTTACTTCGGGTTAGATGGAGATTTCTTAGAACACCAAAAAAAGCAAAATGCTAAATGGATAAAATGGATTAACTAGACACTGGCAAAATTTAGAATTTTGCTCATCAAAAGATGCTCAAGAGGGGCACCTGGGTGGCTCAGTGGGTTAAAGCCTCTGCCTTCAGCTCAGGTCATGATCCCAGGGTCCTGGGATCAAGCCCCACATTGGGCTGTCCTCTTGGCTGGGAGCCAGCTTCCCTTCCTCTCTCTCTGCCTGCCCCTCTGTCTACTTGTGATCTCTGTCTGTCAAATAAATAAATAAATAATCTTTTTAAAAATTTTTTTTAAATGCTCAAGAAAATTAAAATGCAAGCTGCAGTTTGGGAGGACATATTTGCAAAACCTGTAGCTGACAAAGGACTTAAATCCAGACAGTTTTTTCAAGTGTCTTATTCTTGTAAAAGAAATAAAACTTGATAGTAAGAAGACATACAACCCAATTTCTTTAAATGGTCAAAATATTTGAGCAGACACTTAACAAGAAGATATGCAAGTAGTCAACGGTCACATGAAAAGATGTTCATGGGGCACCTGGGTGGCTCAGTGGGTTAAGCCTCTGCCTTTGGCTCAGGTCATGATCCCAGGGTCCTAGGATCAAGCCCCACATTGGGCTCTCTGCTCAGCAGGGAGCCTGCTTCCTCCTCCTCCTCTCTCTCTCTCTGCCCTACTCTCTGCCTACTTTTGATCTCTGTCTGTCAAATAAATAAATAATTTTTAAAATCTTTTAAAAATGGAATGCCTGGGTGGCACAGTGGGTTAAAGCCTCTGCCTTCGGCTCAGGTCATGATCCCAGGGTCCTGGGATCGAGCCCCACATCAGGCTCTCTGCTTGGCGGGGAGCCTGCTTCCTCCTCTCTCTCTGCCTGCCTCTCTGCCTACTTGTGATCTCTCTGTCAAATAAATAAATAAAAATATTTCTAAAATTTTTTTAAAAATAAAGATAAAAATCTTAAAAAAAAAAAGAAGATGTTCAAAGTCATTGGTCATTAGGGAGATACAAACTGAATCCATAATTAGATGCCACTACATACCCACCAGAGTAATTCAAATTAAAAAGATGGACAAAACCAAGTATTGAGGATGTGGTGTAACTAGAATCACTAGACACTGCTTGACAGTGTATAAGGGAATGGCCACTTTGGAAAACAGTGTCACAGTTTTTTAAAGTTAAACACATTCCATATAATTCAGCAATTCCTCTTCTGGTGGAATCAACCCAGTCCGGTACACAGATAATCCAATCAGCAGTATTCACAATAGTCAAGAACCAGAAATATCCCAAATGTCCATCCACTGCTGAATGAATACACAAAACGTGGTATATTCATACAGCAGAGTAGAACTCAGCAATTTTTTAAGAAGAACAAACTGCTAATATACATAACAAAATGGGTGAATCTCAAAAACTCCATGCTAGTTCAAAGAAGACAGGCACAAGAGGACAAGGTGGCTTCATTGATATGAAATTTCTTGAAAAAGGCAAAACTGTAGGGACAGAAGTGAGATTAACTGTGTCTGAGATGGGGGTGGGAGGTGGGGGAGAGCTGGGCTTGGCTCCAAAGAAGGGTAAGGAGATGATGGAGGTGTTCTAAAACTTGAGTGTATGAATAATTGGGTGAATTTTTTGGTATATATAGTATACCTCAAAAGCTGTTAAAATGATCCTAAGAATAGTTAAAGTAGGCTGTCCTAAAGGGAAAAAAAAAAGAAAACAGATGAGTGTGGGGTATATTACAAATTTGCCTTTTTCCTCTCTGGTCTCCCAGGCTCAGGGAGTAGCCACTGAGCAGAGGAGAACAGGGAAGGTAGAAAGCCTCAGAACACGCTTTTGAAGCCAGGTTTGACCACTTCCTTCCAAGAGAATATAAAATATCCTTAATCATACTTGTTTTGTCATCAGTGAAATGGGAACTGAATCGCCTACAAGGCAGGGTTGTCTCAGATGAGACCTTGTACATACCACCCTTAGAACATTGCCTGGAACATATGAAGCGCTCAGTAAATGCTAGGGGCAACCTCTTTTTCTATGTGGTTCCTTGACAAGATTCTTTCCCAGGGTGGTCAGCATAAAGACATGGGCAAGGGGACTGCTAATGATTTTAATGTTTGGGGTTTGGGTTTTTTTAGCACAGTTTCTGAAAGTTGTTTCTAGATAGACTTTTCGACATACTGTATTCAATTTGATTTGAGGATGGACAGATTATGAATAACAAAATCATGGTGTCGGCAGGCCTGATAGCGCCCACACAGACTTGATACCCATCAGATCTTTGAAAAAACAAATGACGAAAACCTATTGTGTCATTCTCTTAATCCGAGGGCTAAAACTGAGTGTGTTTATGTGTATTTTAAACGAATCAGACCTAAACTTGAGCTTTGGACAATCCCATATAAATAAATGGGTTCCGACCTGAAACTGCCTATTTCTAAGGTCCCTGGATTGTGGTGGTGGATATTATCCACTATGTTCCCCTAAAAAGTTCGGTCAGACATTTATTTTTGTTTCAGCTTGTTCTGGAAAGTGTTTAGTGCTGTTCCCAAAGTTATAATACAAGGTAATAAAATATCTGAAAATGCAGGAGAACAGAATTAGGAATACGAGTCAAGTTAGGTGGGACCAGAAGTGAAATTCGCATCCAGAATATAAGGCCAAGCCCTACACAAAACATGAACACTGACCCCCAAATGGGACCTGTATGCTTTCCTGAATCAACTCAGTAATGTAAATAAAAACAGAGAAGAGCCACAGAGCTCTGAAGATTAAAAATCAATAAGAAAATATAAAAAGCGTCTTCAGAAATGCAAAAAAAAAAGAGTCATCCTGATACTAAAATTCGAGATTTTTCCATAAGTCACCTCAGAAGGAATATCGGCTAACGAGCATGAGGAAGAGTGTTTTTACACTCAACCTCGTGACAATTTCCACCCGTACTGTGTGTGAAAGCAGTTCTTCCCAAGACCTGTGTGTGTACCCAGGGCGTTGACTCCAAACCACTGCACAACATTCCCTTCCAGAGACAAGAAATAGGCTTTAGGTTCTCATTTCAAAAATGAAAAATAGGGGCACCTGGATGGCTCAGTGGGTTAAAGCCTCTGCCTTCGGCTCAGGTCAGGATCCCAGGGTCCTGGGATTGAGCCCCGCATTGGGCTCTCTGCTAAGCAGAGAGCCTGCTTCCTCCTCTCTCTCTGCCTGCCTCTCTGTCTACTTGTGATCTCTGTCTGTCAAATAAAGAAATAAAATCTTTTTTAGAAAAATGAAAAATAGATCTCAGGTGTGAGTGCAACCAGAAAGTTGTATCAGCAGGGATATCATGCAAGAATTTGTGTTGCCTACTGTTGCATGATTTCCATTTTAGAGAGGTTAGGAGGAATTTAAAGAAAAAGAAAAAAACTGGTTGCCCATCTGAGAATCCTATGTTAGCTTTGTACTTCGTGTGGAAAGGGAGATGTAGACCGCAGGACCAGAAGGAAAATGCTGTGACACAAAACACAAGAGCTAGATACTTGCATTTTTTAAATTTTAATTTCAATTTTGATTGAAAAATCAGAATGGTGTTATGAAAATGTTAGAGCCTTGCCTTTTCAAAAGTAAGTTTAAATTTTTTATCATTATTATTTTTCTTTCTATAACACAACTCAATCTCCCGTCGGTTTTTTTTTTTTAATTTTTTTTTTTAATTTGAGTTGAGCTGATATACAATGTGACATTGGTGTCAGCTATACACCTCAGTGACTTGGTAAGCTTATAGGTTATGCTATGTCAAAACTCTTTAAATAAAAGTAACAAATATTTACATATTTCAGTTGCTAAATACATGAAGATCTCAACTCGATTCATTTTTGTTTGTTTGTTTGTCAAGTCAATTCTTATTCAGTAATCAAAAAAAAAAAAAAAACAAAGAAATGTCAGTAATTTTCTTTTTATACTCTCAATTTCTCCATATTCTCAATTGTCAGAAGTGGGTTACATTTCTCTGTGAATCATCTTTTTTTTTTCCTTAGGCACACACGCACACTGAAATTAGTTTTATTTAATATTATTCATCTTAGTTGCTAATGGAGGCATGCCAAAATTACTCCTCATACTTATCTCCCAGTTGGTTTCACAAATGCGTGAGAATTCTAGCCTGGCTCTGGACAACAGGTTAAGTATAGCTAGAGAGGCTGCATTGGCTAACTGAATATTTAATGATTTTACAGAATCCTTTCTTTTTTCGTTGTTATATTTTTAGTTGAGATAGTGGTGCTGTGACTATGATTTTTTAAGAGCCTTTATCTTTTAGAAATAATGTTGAAATAAAATTATATGACATAAGAGATCTGCTGCAAAATAATAAATGTGGGGAAAGACATGAGTTATTAAAAAAAAAAAAAGAAAAAGAAAGAGAGAATTGGCTATGTGTTGGTACACACAGAGGAGGCTGAGTAATGAGTGGCCTGGGGAATTCTCTCTACTTTTGTAAGTTTGGAAATTTTCTCTAATAAAAGGCAGAAGCAACGGCAGTAGCAGCTCTGAAATTTTCCACGAGGTTTTTGGAACTGCTTAAAAAGTAAACATGAAGGGAAGCCTGGGTGGCTCAGTTGTTAAGTGTCTGCCTTCCATTCGGGTCATGATCCCCGGTTGGAGTCCCACAAGGGTCTCCCTGCTCAGCGGGAAACCTACTTCTCCCTCTCCCACTCCTCCTGCTTGTGTTCTTTCTCTTGCTGTGTCTCTCAGGCAAATAAGTAAAATCTTAAAGAAAAAAAAAAAAAGTAAATATGGAGAATCCTGGAGACCTAGCTATATTCTAATCCAGTATCTTTGTTCACCAGCACGAACTGGAAGCCAAGATTGTTGTTGCTTTTGTGTTCCTCCGGTGTTGTCCAAAACATCTGCTTTAAAAACACAGTGCCCACCATCCCTATTAACACGGACCCCAGAAATCATGCATCTTGGTTCTTAATTCGAGCTCTCCTCTCTAATTCTGTCTCAGAGGCTTCAGCTCAGACTGCTGCAGAAAAAAAAAAAAATGATTCTGACACCTGATGAAGACTGTAAAGGGACTTTATTCAGGAAACTACTACACTGGGGGTTTGCAGGAGGGAAGAGAGATGGAGCTTGATTCCAAAAATCACCATGACACTAAGGTTACCATTGTCTTTCAAGAGCATCTTTACAATAGAAAATAGAGGATTTCTCATTTGGGGTGTGTGTGTGTGTGTGTGTGTGTTTTCATATGGCTCTTTGAAGGGAAAAAAGAAATTTAAGGAAGCCTATATAAACACCCTCACTGGAGTGATAAGAGCAGCAGTGCGAGATTCCAGAAGGAACCATAAATCTAGGGAGACAAAAACTGAGAGGTTCAGCTCCTCTCCATCCTACGGAGATTTACCTTCATTGTCAGCTGTGGGTAGTTGGAGTTGTTCGTGACAATGAGGAGCCCAACAGACCATAGGTGTAGAGACTCGGCAGACCTCTAAAGATTGTCCCTGATACTAGGACGTCAGAACCTCACGGCCCCTCACCTCTCCTGCCCCTTCTGAGGTTTTGTACCTAATTGCGAACGTGTGACTTTAAGTTTCTTTTTTCAAAGAGGGCCCCCACAGTATTCAGGTGCACCCTTGTATGGAATCGTGAATCTTCCAGAAAAGAACCAGCTCTTTATTTTTCTTTTTCCTCCAAAAAATCAACAGACATGAAGCATCAGAAGCCCCAGATTTGGTGCAGATCAGAGATGGGAATGGGTGCTTCCTGGGGCTGCCGTGAGGATGACTGATGTGGGAAGGGATATAAATATTCTAATGAAGGGGTTTGTGAAAATTTACGTAACTTCTTTTATATTTAGCAGCTGATGTGTTGTCATTTGCTTCCATAGCACTGTTAATTTAATTTGGGTAATTTTGGAAATATGAATTCATAAAGCCACCTCTTACTTGGAGAGAAGGAGAGCTTGCCATCATGGGTGAAATTGAGCTCTGTGCCCACAGGGGCTTGAGGAACCAAAAATCAGAATTTGCTTGTAATTTGTAGTTTTAGAAAATGCCCAAAAAACAAACAAACAAACACACAAAAAAGTGAATTAGTAACCCAAAGAGTGAAATTTTCAAGGTTTCCTTTCTAATATACCTAATGCTTCTGGGCCATATTTAACCCATCTGCTCAGTCACGGCTATTAGTAATCGTGGCTCACGGAAACCTGAAGGGACAACAGCTAAAACCGAACTTACCGTTACGATAGGCATGCTTTTCCCTGCTGACGTGATGGTACCACTAGGCAGGTGACTGAGTACGAAGAACTTTAAAATTACTCTTAGAATAGCTGTTGTATGTATCATTGGTAAATGCCATAAAATTACTTTAGACTCGTAATTTTCATTTGGTGGAACTTTCTGGAAGGACGAGAATGTTTGGCAGATGGAATCGAGTGACGATAACACGGGTGTATCCATTTCTCCTCAGACTGATCTCAAGTCCTGTGCATTTTACCATGTGTGAAGTCAACTCCTATAAGGAAAACAACTCATGGGCTACCTGCAAAAAAAAAAAAAAAAATTGGTGGGGTGAGGGGCAGTTTCTTTTTACTTGTAACTTTTTAAAAGATTCTAACACCTGTGCTTTCTTACTCGAATTTTTTCAAATGTTAGGAATTCTTCGATCATGTGAAGAAGCTCTGGGATGATGAAGGCGTGAAGGCGTGCTTTGAGAGGTCCAACGAGTATCAGCTAATCGACTGCGCGCAATAGTAAGTCATCTCCTGAGCATGGCCCAGCCTCTCTGAGGCTACCCTTCCCCCGCCCCCAATTATGCTGCCCTCCCAGGTCAATGAAGTCTCTTGAGTGAAAGGAACAAAGCATTAACATCTTACTACAGAAATCAGTTTTTCAAAGGGCCCGGGTTTGGTAGATGGAAAACTGAAACTCCGACAGGAATCAGTGTTTCAAAGGAAGAACCAGAAGCAGGTGTGTTCATTTTCCCCGGACCCGTTTTCAGTTCTGTGCGTCCTTTTGCTTTCTATAAAAAAAACAGGCATATCTGTGAATTGGGAGGTGCTTAGATATTCATTATCATATTTTCACTTAGGAACAGGACCCCCAAATTAAATTTTAAAATACTATTCACGTCTGCCGTCGAGCCCAAGCACTTACTTGAATGATAAGCGATACCCTATACCTGTTAGAAATAGAGGACCCTTGAAAGTAGATGGTAATTAATAGAATAAGTAAAGCCTTGATGGAAAAAAATGCAATGAAGAGAAATAGGAAATAAGGAAAGAACTCTGGTGCCTAGGCTGGCTCGTTGTTTTTCCCTGAAATGCTCACTTTCCTATTTTCTTTTGCTATTTTAGATTCATTCTATGACCATTAGATAATAGTGGGCCCAAGAAGAAAGTTAATCAAGAATGTCTAGATATATTTGCTATTTTGGTGACAAAAACTGTATTTAAAGTTGTTTTATATAACACTTGGGACAGCAAGAAATGAGTGCTTTTACATTTTAAGTCTGGAAACTCTAAAAATGCTTACCTGAGGAAGAGATTCCATAAGCATGCAATCTGGTGGAGCTACGCTCGGAATGATTTCCAGGAGAGGGTCGCTGGGTGGCCACTCCAGCCCCTCCCCATTCAGAGGAGGTCAGGCACCATCACCTCATGACAGGCACCGAGAAAAGCCAACGGCAAGGGTGCTGGGTGTGTCCCAGGCAGTGACAGGAAGCCAGTCTGGGGACAGAAGGGTGAGGGAAGAGTGGCCATAAACACATGAGAGGGGTCAGTGAGGCCAGACCCTCCCGATGGCCAAAGGTTCTGCCAAGGACCTTGCATTTCTTCCAAATGCAGTGAGTGACCATCGGCTCCGTGACGGAGATTGTTAGGGTCACTCGGGCCACTGTGTGGCACATTAGAAGAAGGGAACAAGGACCCAAGCGGGAAGGCTGGGGTCAGGTGCAGCCATGGCGGTGAGCCCTGGGACCCAAAGGGGTTAGAACGAGGCGGTGAATCAGAATGCTGGGGGCAGAGGAAAGTGGGGATCAGGAGGTCAAGAGGGAAGGTCATGGTGCCATTTATTGAGAGGGAGGAACCTAGGAGATGTTAGGTGGGCGAGGGTGGGACAATATCAGACTCCGATTTGGGAGAAGTTAGATTGGAGATAGAGGGGCTGCCCAAGGGGAGAGAAGAAGCAGATGGGGGCTTATAGGAACCTGGAGCTCAGAATCGACAGGGGCCTGGACAAGGAAGTTCAATCCCCAGAGATTAGTTTCAGGAGGAAGAGGAACCCAAAACCACAACAGAGAAGTATGTGGGAGGGAGTCCTTCAGAGGACGGGGAGGATCTCAGGGTTGTGATGGGGGAGATTGATGATGTTAAGAAGGTTCACTTAACCTCCTTCTTATGATGACCAAGAACTGGCTCACCGTCGCCCCAGCCCATGAGCGCTGGGTGAGCGGCAGGTGTGTCTCGTAAGTGGTCTTGGTGCGGCAGGGATAGTGAAAAGGCGTTGCACGCCCACCTGCTGCGTACACCCTGAAATGAGCACCATGAGCATTAATGGCCCTCCACTGTATACGCTGAAGAAACTATTTACTAATTTAAAATTTTGCGATCTAGAAAAGTAGGTAAAATTTCCCGTCTCCTGCCACTCTTAATCATTCCCTCAAGATTTACCTTCAGTCAATATTCCCTTTAGTTGACATCTGTGAGTACACTGCTGTGGTTACTGTCCTGTCATTTGTTATGGATGTTTGCTTCCACGAGAGCGAGGCTGGGTTAGATGCGGATGTAGAGTGGGGGAGTGTTCCCCGTGGAGCTCCTCACCCTGGGAGCGTCTCAGGAGGCACACCCCTTCCCGAAGGGTCCTTATCTTTCCTTCTGGCTCTCACTAGCTCTTTCTCGAACCTGTCATCTCTGTTGTTTTAAAAGCCACTGCGGTGTCATAGAGACAGAAAGAGTACCCTAAGTTAATGCTAGCAATTTCAAGCAAAGCTCATAATGGCTTTAAATTCACTTAAATTGGTATTTCGAGTTGATGGGAATGTGTGCTCTATCGTCCTTTTCTGGTATTTCTTGAGCAGAGAGGTGGTGAGGGAGCGTCCCAGTGCTACTCAGTAGTAGCATATCAGGAATTTCTCTTTCTTAAAAGAAAGAACAGACCACTTACTCTCACACCACCCCAGGGATAGAATGAATGGCTTGATTTAACGTAGAATAAAAGGAAGAGTTCGTATGAGCCTTGACAACAGGGAGTTAGGATTCAGATGTCTGCTCTGCCACGGACAGTCATATAAGGCTCTGGGCAAACTCATGGGGACAATTACGGATCCTGTTCGCATACAGTTCTCATAGCATTAAATATGTATATCTCCAAAGTCCTCAAAATAGTGCCCGCAAGCCCTAGATCAGCTCTTGCTGTTACATCATCATGTGGAAGCTGAGGGCCAGAGAGGTAAACTAAGGCACGTAAGATCATGGCTTCCCAGAGCCAAGGTCTGGCTTTCCTTTGGTCCCATCCTTTCAGATGACTGAGAGCCATGGGCACAGGCTGCCTCGTGCATGAGGTCAAGACTCCCTCCCAGACTTGATGGGAACAAGGCGCCAAAGCTTGAGCGGTGCTTTCTTAACTCTGGGTCTGGCCGAATCACAGAAAGCAGTTGCCTACGGAGACCTCACTATCTGGGTTAATCCTCACTGCTACGACGTTGCTTTCTTTATCCATTTTAATACACACGGGAATCAAGTTGGATGAATAACCTTTGTTATTAATAGCTTAACAACTATTAATAGCTTATTGATAGCTTAATAGCTGCTGTTTTGCCTCTAAACCCAGATTTCAAGGTAGGGGGTGAGAGATTTTTTTAAAAACAAAGAATGTCATGGAAACATTTGTTAGAGCAATATAGGGCTAACAGAAATATTATGTTGTCAAATTAGAAGTTAAAGAAATAGAAGCTGCCGGGGCGCCTGGGTGGCTCAGTGGGTTAAAGCCTCTGCCTTCAGCTCAGGTCATGATCCCAGCGTCCTGGGATTGAGCCCCGCATCAGGCTCTCCACTTCTCGGGGAGCCTGCTTCCTCCTCTCTCTCTGCCTACTTGTGATCTCTGTCTGTCAAATAAATAAATAAAATCTTAAAAAAAAAAAAAGAAGAAGAAAGAAAGAAATAGAAGCTGCCTCCACCAGTCGTCAGCATCCCTCCAATGAAAGAAAGGACATGTCACATCAAACCTGAGACAGTGATACTCAGGCCATCTTGTCCAACCCTTGTAATCTTTAATTCTTCAGGGAAGGTGTCTTATTCCTCCTTAAATGTCCAGGTGAATGTTCTTTCATGGAGTCTGTGCACAGTAGGCGCTATTTGAAAAAAATAATTAGCAAAAGAGGAGCCTGGTGTGAGCTATGGTGGTAATAGGAAAAGCTGGTCCGTCCCTTTAGAAGTGCACACCCTACCCCAGATTCAGGTTCTGTGGCCTCCTTCTCGCCCCTTGCAAATCCCCAGTGTTCTGACACGTTTTCTTTTTTCTTCCCATCAAAATTGCTCTGAGAAAAGATCTGACTTACATCTCGGTACGAATCTAAGTCACGGTGTTCCCTCGCTCAACAGTATTGCATTTCGAACCTTAACACTTATTAGGAAGGGAATAATTCTAAGCCCCATTAAAGTCATTTCTTCCATGGCAGAAACCAGGAGAATATTTTGGGGAAGAGGTGTTCTCAGTGATGCTGAAATTCTGTTAAGGCAGAGCTGCCGATGAGGAGTCTGGGAATATCTGAAAGGTCCTTAAAAGCTTATACACAGAGGTACCCAGAAGTTCCACTCTTAAATTACTCAAGAAAATTAAAAACATATATCCAGGGTCACCTGAGTGTCTCAGTCAGTTAAGCGTCTGCCTTCGGCTCAGGTCATGATCTCAGGGTCAGGGATCGAGCCCTCCATCAGGCTCCCTGCTCAGAGAGGAGCCTGCTTCTCCTTCTCCCTCTGCTTCTCCCCGTGCTTGTGCTTGCTCCCTCTCTCTCTCTCTGTCAAATAAATAAATAAAATCCTAAAAAAAAAAAAAAATGCGTCCAAACAAAAACTCATCCAGGGATATACATGACAGCATTCTTCAAAAGATCCAAAGAGTGCTAACAACCCAAATGTCCATCAAATAATGAATGGGTACAGAAAACAGGGTCCATCACACAATGGAATATTTTTTGGACTAAATATGGATGAAGCACTGATTCATGCTACCACATCAATGAACCTTTAAAACATAACATTAAGTGAAAGAAGACAGACACAAAAGGCCACTTATTATATGGTTGGGTTTATATGAAATGTCCAGGATAGGAAAATCCACAGAAACAGAAAATAGATTACTGATTGCCAGGGGCAGGGAAAACGGAGAGTGACTGCTAGTGGGTATAGGATTTCCTTGGGGGATGATGGGAGTTTTCTGGAATAGGATGGTATTGATAGTTGCACAAACTTGTAATTATAGTAAATACCATTGTACAATTCAAACTGGTGAATTTTTATGTTATGTGGAATATATGTTATGTGAATTATATCTCAATCTTTTAAAAAAAAAGACGATTATGGAGGAGGGAGGGAGTCAGGGCAGGAAAAGCAACGGGAACACTGGTCAAGGTCGGCCAGAAGGGCAAGGTCCTCCCTGAGCCGGGGGTCCTCTTGTCAACCACAGATGAAAGTCTATGTTTGCATTTACAAAGCCTACTTTTTAGAAGGCCTCCATCAATCACAAAGGCGTGCCACTCTGATTCTAAAAACACATAAAAGCAAACAGGAGCCCCCAAATTGTAAAGCACCCATGATATAAAAATGAAAAAAGCTATGGTGATCTTTCTCATGCTATTTGACATGCAAGGAGTGGATACTTGCTTGGGCTTCTTCAAGAAATTGCGAATTTGTTCTGAGTCTCTCTGGGGAACCACTGCTGAGTCAAAGGCACTGTGGGGACCAGCTCTTCTGTTCCTGCTCTCTGGGCTTTCAGTTCTGCTTTCCCTGTCTGCTTTTCTCAGCCCTGGATTCTGACGGCAAGTGCACGCTGTAATCTGCAGGCCAGATCTCAGAGGAAACAGAGAGATCGGTTTTGCTAAAGGCCAGGTGGCCTGCATCAGGCCGTGGCCTCACCCACTGTCCCTGGGACCCACAGGTCCAGTCAGTAGCCACCCCTACATCCCTGAGCAGAGGGTCAGTAAGGCAGGCAGCCAGACCTACCGCCCTGGCTGGAGGAGTGTGGGAACAGTCATTATAATTGAGCATTAAGTATTGTACTTAGGGGGAAAATGAGTCTTTGAGGCACCAAGCAAGCTGTGCAAATCACCAGAGATTATATTTTATCCGGAATTGCCCAGTTCCCACTGTGAAAATTAAAAGACAATCTCTACTGCCTTATCCCCCAAAATGCATTTCCTCTAAATCCTAATAATAAGTGATTATGTAGCCATGGAAACAGCTATTTTGGGAGAAAGAAAATCAGAGAAAATTGGATCTTTAGAACAAGTTTATAAAAATCAGACTTTGCTTAATGTAACTTGAAACTCCACAGCTCAAGAGTGTAGGTTCTTGGGCTTTGTACTGATTGTTTACATGAGAAGCCCTTCTGGGCGCGCACCCATTTGATTAATTGGTTTTAGAATACTCTCAAAGACCGAGAATATTCCAGAAAAAAAGGGAAGAGTCATGAGAAGGGTACAGTGATTTTCTGCCGCGTCCCGGTCTTGGTCTGTCAGGAGCCCTGATGACCGCATCGTCCGCATTTACTGCCCAGCGCCATGTGGCTCCCATGGCTCCCAAGTTCCCGAATCTAAGCTTTGGAGACAATCAGGATATTATTAGCAAAAATGAGGTTTCAACTTCAAGGTTGATTTCCCCCCCCCCAGGTCATTTTAAAATAAGAGAAACTATAATTTAAACTGTGTGTGTTGCTCTGTACTGTTGAACTCATTAAATATATAATCAACCGCATGGGAGCACGTAAACCTTCTTAACGCTCATTTTGATCTTCATCCCTGGCCAGATGTGTTGTCAGATTTATTTTCTTGATCTGTAGAATTGGAAATGTTGCTGTTCATGGGCAGTACAGTCTGCCTCTTTTTAGGTATGAGGAATAAATTTAGTATCAGGGCAAAGGAGGTAGACCAGATAGCTCAGAATAAGACAGTCAGCCCCTGATTATATCCGTTTCTCCCATGTCCATTTGGAAACCCTGCCCTGAGAAGGAACTCTGAAGAGGGCTTGTGTGACACACATGCTTCCATGTGAGGAGGAAGCCCACACCTCTCCCCCTGTGTCCCCTTCACACTCACCTGTGAACCACACTCACAACACTTCTTTTTTTTTAAATTTTTTATTTTTTATAAACATATATTTTTATCCCCAGGGATACAGGTCTGTGAATCGCCAGGTTTACACACTTCACAGCACTCACCAAAGCACATACCCTCCCCAATGTCCATAACCCCACCCCCCTCACAACACTTCTGATACCAGACGTGTGAGGTATTTTCCTCACACCAGGCCATTCACCATGACACCAGCTGGGTGTCGTCCCATTCAACTCAATTCTGACACTTTCTACCTGGAGCCCATGTCACATGCCACAGATTAAGGGGACGGTCCCAAGAGATGCCGGTCTCAAGGAACAGGTTATGTACGGTGTCAGCCCTGCCATTGACAACTCGAAGAACTCAGGGACACTTACTTAAATTTATTGGTTTATTAAAGGAAATGACAAAGGATACAGATGAGCTGCCGCATGAAGAGATGTGCAGGGTGAGATCAGGAAAGGTCTGGAGCACAGGAGCCTCTGTCTCCGTGGAGCTGGAAGGTGTCATCCCCCTGGCGCGGGCACACGTTCACCAACCTGGAGGCTCTCCAAACCCCGTACTTATGGAGGCTCCATCATGTAGTCATGATCTAGCCTCAACTCCAGCCCCTCTCCCCTTCCCAGAAGATGGAGTAGTGGGGAGCTGAAAGGTCCAAGCTTCTAATCATGGCTTGGTCCTTGCAGTGGCCAGCCTCTTTCCGGAGCCCAGCCAGAGTCACCTCAACAAAACAAAAAATGCTCCTGTCACACAGAAAGGTGCAAGAGATTTAGGAGCTTAGTGTTGGGAACGGGGGGCCAAAGATGAAATATTAGAACAGAAGATGCCCCTAGTGCTCTTCCCACTTAGGAATTTACGAGGATTTCAGAAGCTCTGTGCCAGGAGTCAGGATCAGAGTCCAATAGAATTTTTTAAATCTTTCAGAAAACTACTTCCTTGCGTGGAGAATCCTGGTGGGTTCCCACACATCACCTCATTGAATCCTCAGACCTCCTATAAAGAGAGGATGCTGAGATGGGGCTCCAAGTCCTGTTCCTTCCAGCACATCACACTGGTTTCTGGTGTTTCCCTTTCCCTAGATATTGTTAGATTCATTTTGAGGGCTGTGAAAATCAAGCCTTTGAACTATATGTGGTAAATAATAATAATAGTAGTAATGTTGTTGCTGCCTTGGAACTGCATTTCCCCAATGATTTCTTAGAAGTAGAACCCTTGTCCAACTGCCCTGTGCGGGGTACCAGGAGTGAGGAGGAGTCAGTAGCAGTGAGAAGCCCAGCGTGTCGCCCTTAGCCTCTCCCATGCTCCTTGAGGTGGCTCATTTGGTGCCAAGAAACACTCCACAGGACCCAATTTAAAGACTAAGGCCAGTGGGACGCCTGGGTGGCTCAGTCAAGAAAGCGTCTGCCGTCGGCTCAGGTCATGACCCCAGAGTCCCGGGATCGAGGCCTTCACCGGGACCCTGGCTCAGTGTGGAGTCTTCTCCCTCCTCCTTTGCCCCCTGGCTTGTAATTGCTCTCTCTCTTTCTCTCTCTCTCTCCCAAATAAATAAATGAAATCTTTTTTTTTTTTAATAAATTTTTTTAAAAATTAAAAAGTAATAATAAAGACTAAGGCCAGATTCCAAAATTGTAGTAGCTGGACCAAATGCAATTTGCATCAAATACCAAACCAAAGTCGTGTTTTATGAGAATAAATGTATCAAACCAGACTGGTATTTTATTAGAAAGAAATTTATTTTAGATGCTCACATGGATTACACTGACTTCATATAAGATCCATGTGGCCGTTTTGATAAAAACAGAATTGAAACCCAGTGCTCAGAGATGACAATGGAGTCTTTCACTTGGGAATACTCTGGTTTATGTAGATGAATAACAGCAAATAATAGCAAAAACAGGGTGGTGGTTGTTGTTGTTGTTCCGTTGTTGTGGTTTTAATTTGCTTTGTAATCCAAAGAAATATTTTAAGTGAAATGATGCTGAACATGAAAAGGAGAAGAGTAAGAAATTATCTTCCTAGCAGCCTCTGCCCATTTCTGAAGATTAATGCAAAGTCTGATAGACACTTAAATGTTTTGGTTTTGTAACTTTTAAATGCACAAAGACAGTCTTGAAGACAGAATTCTGTTCTGGGCCACATTTGCACCTGTGGTGATGTGATCGTTGCTCTGTGATAAGAGCCCAGGGCTCAGCATGGGACCGGCCGTGGTGCAGCTGGGCGTGGCACCGTCTGTATCCCGTGGGAACTTACCTTCGTGGTTATACTACGGGTCAGGTGCTGGGCCATCTGGACGATGGCCAGTGTCCTCCTACAGATTTCCTGCCAAACAGCAGCACGGCTGCAAGAAGTGGAAAATATGTGCATAACAGCTTGATAGGAGCTTGGGTTCCATGCGTGTCCATTCACACGTGTCAAGATTCCACAAAGGTATACTCTAGAGTCATGTTGCTTTGGACCTAAATTTTACCTCAACAGAAGAAAAAAAAAAAAAAAAAAAACCTGTAAGCAAATACTGATGTCCAGACAAAGATCTGTGTGCTGGAGTATTTAGGAGGAAGTGAATTTGGTTTCTACCATTTCTTTGAAATGCATCAAAAGTAAGGTAGATAGACAGATACGTGATTTTTTTTTTTAAGTACGATAAAATGATAATGGCAAAATCTAGATGGCGGGTGTTCAAGCATCCACTATAAAATTATTTCAAGTTGTATGTTTGAAGTGTGTCATAATAAAGTGTAGGGGGAGGGATACACACGTGTACAGAAGGCTACAGAAAAATAAATTACAAAGCAGCACTAGTTAACCATCAGTCGTACTCCGCACATTATAACATGCCACGTAAGACGTTTGCCTGTAGGAGGGTTTTTATTACAATTCTCTGAAGTGTTTGCTAAATTCTTTGAAACTTTTCCAAGGACCCCAAGGACCTCAGATTGAAAACCATGAGTAAAGTGTGCAGCTTCAGAAAGACTTGCAGGTGTGTCCCAATTTCTAAACCTCTACCGCTAGCTTTGAGATAGCCTGTAGTTATAGAAATTTACCAGGTGGGGCACTGTTCTGTGCACATCCCACAAGTTGACCACTTGATCTCACACTAACCCAAAGAGGAGGAAACCAGATCACCTAAGATTACACAGGACCACATCGTGCATCTCACAACTTGATTTATCCAAGATTTCAAATCTTAAATCTAAAGATGTGAGAGACTGTTTTAGGTTAAAAGTTCAATGTTATGTGAGCTTCAGGTGTGTGCCAGGTGCCACCAGGTGCTGAATTGTAAAGATGACGAGGCCTCGCCCTAAGCTTATAAATAAGTGGATTTTTCACCCATTTTCTTCTCTGAAGCCACTCTCATCTACCTTCCATTTCCATCCAATTCCTATCATGAGCATAGTTTGCAGGTGAAAGCCAGGATGGATTTTTTTACAGACCTCCTCATGGTTCAAGAAAGTGAAAAGACAATCACAGAAGGGAGACTATATTTATAAATCACATATCTTATAAGGGACTTATATTCCTGAATATATAAATAACCCCTATAGCTCAGGAACAAAAGGTTAAAAATAATTTTAACGTTAATGTTTTCATCAATTTTAGAATAAGCAAAGGATCAGAATAGACAGTTCCCCAGTAAGATATGTGAATGGCCAATACGCTCATGAGAAGGGGCTGAATAGCATTAGCCACTGGGAAATGCAAATCGAAACCACTTCACAGCCACGAGGATGGCTATAATCGAAAATCAAATAAAAACATGTTGGCAAGCATGTGGAGAAATTGGAACCCTCAGATGTTGCTGTTGGCAATATAAAATGGTACAGCACCTCCAGAAAACAGTCTAGCAGTTCTAGAAAAAGGTAATCACAGAGTTCCCATATGACCCAGCAGTTCCACATATTCAAGAGAATGGAAAACATACGACCCCACAAAAACTTCAGGGCAAATGAATATGCCCGGCATCTTATTCCTAGGAGCTGAAAAGTGGAAACAACCCATATGTCCGTCAGTTGATGAATGGACACACGAAATGTGGTCCCTCTGTGCAATGGACGATTATCTAGCTATGAAAAGGAATGAATCACTGATACAGGCTACAGCATGGAAGAGCCTTGGAAACCTTATGCTCCGTGAAAGAAGGCAGATGCAGAAGGCGACATGTTGTGTGATTCCATGTCTATGAAATGCCCAGAACAGACATATAGACACAGAAAGTAGATGACGGTTGCCTAGCGTTGAGGGAGGGTGAGGGGGGCAGATGAGCAGTGACTGCCTAACAGGTGCAAGGTTTCCTTTCAGAGTGATGAAAATGTCCTGAAAGTGGTTACATGGAATCGTGCACTGCAAATGCACCTTCAGCCAGAATTCCCTGTTGGAATTAGTCCTGTTAAATCTTAACTTGGACGCCTTGGTAAAAATTAATTTGGACACTGCTGGTCATGGGGATTTCCTAATTTCAGGGCCTTTCTAGTTAATTCCAGGCAGGGGAAGAGACTCAATTCAAAAGTGGTGAACGATTGCTTGATTGAAGTTCGTATTCCTGACGCCATCCATTGTGTTCTGGTTCATCTGTGCGCTCAAACTGCCACTGTAGTTACGCTGTGGAAAGCATTCAGTGTAAGATTTATAACATTTCACATTTTACGCGTGCTTCCGTTTTTAAATCAGTGTAAGCCAGAAAAGTGAAGAAATGCAAAAGCACTGATTGAAACTATGATTCTCATGCTGAAAATACATCATGAAGACCTATATTAAATCTCTAAAAAAAGAATTGTCATGGAAGTTAGCAGGTAATTTTATCAGAAGTTATTTCCATGGCATTTTGAGTTACTCCTGTCCATGCAGAGCCTGACACTGTAAAGACTCATTAAACAGATGTTGAGTGAATAATATATCTGATCAGGTTTTTTGAACTCTTCCTCATGGATGGTTCATGGGCCATTGTTGGCTGCTCACGTGGGATTGTTGCTTGCTGTACCTGGAACCATGCCTGCCTTGTAGTAGGTGGTTAAGAAATAGTTGTTAGTTGAGTGGACTTTAAAAACTTTTCCTTCTCTGTGTTCTCTATCATTCATAGTCACCATTCTCGTGTATGCAGACTCAGTTTTGCTGTAAAGCTCAGATCGAAGCACAATATCCGTTTGTAGAAGCATTATTCAAAATAGCTAGAGAGTAGAAACAAAGTCCATCATAATGATGAACGGAGAAACAAAATGTGGTCTGTCAGTACAATGGAATATTATTCAGCCCTTTAAAGGAAGGAAATATTGATGGTTGTGACCACATGGCCTCCTTTAGGACAGACGTGCCCACCGTCTCAGAGAAAACTGTGTACCATTGCAGTACATTGAACAACTACTTCCCTCCTCCTGGTATACAACAAGAATCTGTTCACAGTCTCAAGAAATTTAATTATAAGCCTTTAAGTTGGATTTAGCAAATAAGAAAGCTACCCTTGGGTAAGGTATCAAAGAAACAGGGAGAAAGAAAAAAATAACACTGACATGCGTCAGTGGTTAGAATTACGTATCTTTCTTAACACCAGACCATGTTAATCACATAATAATTAGAACCCATGATATCAGTGAAAAGCCACCTTTCAAATACAAGTTTATTCTATTACTATTTTTAGATTAAGGAAATCTAAGCACAAAGAGAATTTCCATTTGCTCACTAGCACTTGTATTCATATGACAACAGTTAAGTGCGTGGTATGCCTTTGTGTCTTAATTTATTTTATGTTACTGGGAATCTGGAGTTCATATTTTGCATTAAGGTGAATGTCCTGCATTATTTCTGTGAGGAAGGAAAGAAAGAGTCTTCCTATCAGCTACCTGAGACAAATGGTAACTGCTAAGAAAGAAATCACTTTGCCATACTCTGCCAGGAGGCAGGCAGTGACTAAATATATCTTCTAAAATCTATGAGACTTAATAGGCTCGTTTCTCATTCGGGTTCTTCCTGTGACACACAGTGTGATCTGAACAAATCATATACTTCGTTGCTGAAAATAGAGAGCCCCAGGGGCACCCCTCCTCAGAAGGCTCTCCCTACAGCTTCTTTCTCCAACTACATGCTTCCACAATTAGATTCTAAAGGTCAGCTTCCTTGTAAGGACCTGGGGCAGGTAGTGGGACACTGTTGTGGGACGCTGGCAAAAAGGAAACACAAGGAAGCTTCCAAGTGAGCAGGAACCATGCTGACTGCAACTTGTGGTTGTTTTTTTGTTCTCTTTCATGTAAGTAGCATTGAAGAATTCACAGAGTCTCACACAGTCCTGTAAGGTGAAATTCATTTAGCTTTGAATTCTCCTTTAACCCCTAAACTGCTCAAAAAAAATTTTTATTTTCTTTTTCCTGCAGTAGTCAGATACACTATTAAGTATTGTTTTCCAGATGTTAGTCTTGGCTGGGACTTACTGTATTTAGGACATGGCTAATCATGTCCTGAGGCAGCCTGGTGGTTTCTAGAAAGGAAGCCACACGTTGAATTTGTCAGGAAGTCTCAGCTGGCACCTCCGTGCCTCGATTGGGCAGAACCTTCCAGGAGAAGAAACGCTGGGGAAATGAATACCCCTGCTTTCTGGAACATTGCACAAACATCACGTTTGCGGATACTTACCTACCATCCCTGAACGGTGAACTCGGTAAATATTTATGGGATATAGGCATGAGCTGGAAGATTCTAGCCCAACCCCATCAAAGATGAAAGGAAAAGAATGCATATCCATTACGCTTTAGTTGAGATATCATCCTTCCAGTGACTTGAGTTCAAAACCATTTTGAGGTTAACACTTTATTTTTAAAAGAGGCAAAGTTTCTCTTTTTTTTTAAAAGATTTTATTTATTTCTTTGAAAGAGAGAGACAGCATGAAAGAGAGAGAGTACACAAACAGGCTAGAGGGGTTAAGGGAGAGAAGTGGACGCCCTGCTGAGCAGGAAGCCCCGTGTGGGGCTTGATCCCAGAACCCCAGATTCATGACCTGAACCAAAGGCAGACGCCCAACCAACTGAGCCACCCAGGCGCCCCATGACATTAACACTTAAATGTATATATTTTTATATTGTATATATATATTTATATTTATTATATTTAATACATATTAAATTTATATATAAAATTAATATATTTTTATTATATAAATATATATTTCTATAATATAAATATATAATTATTTATATATATAAATTACATATAAATTACATATAAATATATAAATATAAACAAAATATTTTTAAAATATAATATAGATATATAGATATATATCTCGATCTTTGGCTTCCTTTTAAATCACCAGTGTTCACTGTCTCAGAGAAAACTGAATCCTGCCATAGTACATTATAGAAGTATAGATGTGACAAGAAATACTCTGCTTTGTTACAAAGCTTTTTACATTCTATACAGAAGGGTTAAAAATGAATTATTTGGGGCACCTGGGTGGTACAGTCGGTTAAGGGTCTGACTCTTGGTTTCACCTCAGGTTATGATCTCCAGGTGCTGGGACCAAGCCCCCGCCTCAGACTTCATGCTCAGCAAGGAGTCTGCTTGGGTCTCGCTCTTCTTCACCCTCTTCAGCTCTCACTCATGCACTCTCTCTAAAAAATCAATAAATCTTTAAATAAATAATAAATAAATAGTTTCTAGTAGGGCTCACTGAATTAAGTTGTATTTGGTTTCTAAAATGTTGTTGCTTCTTAAGCTGAAGAGGCCAGCTGAAATTAACAGATGTTTATGTGTGCCTTTAATTGCTTTAATTTGGTTTCATTGCCTTCTTCCTTGACTACAAGGGATGACCAGGCTTAGCCTTGCATGGACACTAATGGCCAATGACTCCTTCCTTTTTATCTATAGTGGGGGTTAAACTAGAATTGAAAGGACTCTAAATGGTTCTCAGAATATGCAGTTGTTAGAACTAGTACTGTCTGCCCTGTGGCCATGGGTATTCTAAGTCACTTGACTTAAGCCTAATTTAACTGTGACTTGCAAGCTGTGTCTCGTGGCAGGTCAGACACAGCGCTGATTAGGAATAGGAGTGCGTCTGCCGCATACACTTGTTCCCAGGAGCAGCAGCAAGACCCCACCACCACCACCATCTCGCAGGACCCTGTCCAAACTAGCTCTGGGGATGCTCCCAGCTTCCGATGATCTGATTTCATGATATATATATATACAAGGTGCACCAAGAGAAGGACAAGAGCAAGTTTTCATATGCAGTGAAATTTACTGCCTAGTGTGCAGGTGAACAATTTTTTAACTCACGGATTATAAGTTTAATGTTCAAGTTTTGTTTTTTTTTTAAAGTGGTGTGGGAGCAGCCAGCTTCCTGGTTCCCAGAGTGGCCTGGACAAGCCAGTGTGCAGTCCTGCTCATTTGCCCCAGATCGGTAGTTGTGAAATTGCTCTCCATCCAGAACTGTGGCTTCAGGATGCCCCACCAATGTCCCATTAGAGAGTCAGGCAGCAGGAGATATCACCATGTGTTTCTTTTCTTTCTTTTTTTTTTAAAGATTTTATTTATGTATTTATTTGACAGAGATCACAAATAGGCAGAGAGGCAGACAGAGAAAGGGAGAGAGGAGGAAGCAGGCTCCCTGCTGAGCAGAGAGCCTGATGTGGGGCTCGATTCCAGGACCCCGAGATCATGACCTGAGCCAAAGGCAGAGGCTTTAACCCACTGAGCCACCCAGGCGCCCACGCCATGTGTTTCTTTGGAGGGAAACAAGCTTTTCTTAAAAAGAAGAAAAAAGTAGCATAATAAAGATTTCTGGTGAAAAATGGGAACAGTGATTAGAAAGAGGAATACACTCATCTCACAGACAAAAAATATTTCATGTTTTTGTTTTCCTTCTGTAATTTAGTTTTTACTCAAATTTTTCTCTCCCTCTGAGGCAGGAACCCCATCAAAGAAGTAGATTTTCTTTCTACAGAATGTTCTGTAAATGGAGGATTCACATAGAAATAGACACAGTCTGCCTTCTCTTTTTTTTGCTTAATCTACTCCACATGTTCCTGCGAGATCTGCAAACATCCATCACCAGTTGCTGGCAAAAGGACAATTTAGATAATACACATTTTCTCTTAGTAAATTTTACAGTAAATCTATACAGATTGTTTCAGAGATTTTTTTAAATGAGATTTTGCAGTGTATACCATTTTGGTCTGGGGGTTTTTTGCTCAAATTAAGTTTCTAAGATTTATTCATGTGTTGCGTATCGTTATAGCTATTTACTTTCATTACTACATAATATTCAATTATGAAACTCTACAATTTATTTTTCTGTTCTGTTCATGGACAGCTGGGTTGTTTCCAGGTTTGGGCTATAACAAATAATGATGCCCTGAACATTTTGTTTCGTAACCCGGTATACATGTGTGAAATTGTTTCTAGGGCAGATAATAGACATGGAATTAGGTGATTCATAGTTTAACTTCATTAGATAATGCTAATTTTTTTCCCCAATGATTGGGGAAAATACTGACACCCTCACTAGTAGTGTATGAAAGTCTTCGTTGTTTCATACCTTTGTCAAAACACATTGTCTGAATTATTCTAAGGGTTTTTTTTTTTTTAACTTAGTAGTTTTGAACAGTCCTTCCTGAAAGTGCCAAGGCCTGATGTAGGCATTATTGCTCACTGTTAGATCATGGTTTTATATGATGCCTTTCCAGCTTTATAAATGATGTAATGAGGTCTTGGTCACACAAATGATCACACAGCTTTGCCCAGAACAGAAAAAGAGCCCGGTACCCAATGCCCAGTCAGGACCACATTGCACATGGCCCCCACGGCTTTCCTATTGCTTCATTACTTGGGAAAGTCCAAAAGCATCTTAAAGTAAGACTGAACTAAACAGAGTCTAATAAAACCCAAGCAGGAAAAGTCATGTTTAGAGACTACTTTAAAAAAAAAAAAAAAGTGACTTCCACTGATTTTTCCTAAATCTAGATCTTTCTTTGTTACAAGGACAACTAGAAAGGCATATGGAGCACACACCCTTCCCACCGGGTCTATGAACATCTAGAACAAGGTGACCATTGCTTTGCTCAACATGGAAAGAATTCCTGGACTGTCCTCAAAGGGCCAGGAGTATCTAGATTTAATTTTCAGCCTGTCATCAAATTGGTAATTATTCAGTGTAGATTAGGAACAGGAGAATCCCTGTGTTAGTACAGTGGTAGATGCCAAATGAGACCATCAGGACATAGGGAATTCGGATACTCCCAAGAGTGTTAACTTCCCACATCACCATGAGAACTGATAACCCAGACATCACCAGCCAGCATGCACAACAATGTGGAAGCCCACTCAAGTGCAAATTCTCTGTTTCCAACCCTTTCTTGGTCTCATCTTATAAACCTTGACATCATGTTAACATAATTGAGGTGCAATGACTTTGCAGTTTCCCAAGGTTTGAAGACTCTTGAAGTTTTAAATTATAACTGTGTTCTGAAATAAGAAAATGATAGATATAAATGTAATATATACAGTGATACCGTAAGTATGTAATATAGTCCTTGAAATGGTCACCAAGTGGGTATATATCCAATGCTGTTTTCTTTGGATGCATTCATACATTCAGCAGAAATTTACGAAGCATCTGTGTGTCCCAGAGGTTGATCAGTATCAGGGGTGAAGTCTGACTTAAGAACCAAAAGTCACCATGGAACCATCTAAAAAGACAGACTACTGCTGAGCAAATCACAAATATATACACCGCACAAATTGTGGTGAGTGAGGAGGAGCTCTAAAAGAGAATGCAAGACAAAACATTTCAAAACCATGGGAAGACTACCTGTGAGAAGCCAACGTCATTTAACACAAACAATATTTATTTTTCATGTATATTTAGTTCCTTCATTTATTTTGGAATGTCTTTAGATTTAACACGTGACTCTTTTCCAGTGAAACCAAGCCATAGGTCCTGCTTAAATATCTCATGTATTAGTTCAAAGGAAGAAAATAGGCCATAGGAGCTAAATTGAAACATATTTTTCTTCCTCGTTTCACGATAAAAATAATTAACTGGTTTGACTCACAGCTTTCTGGAAATGTCTGTACTCTAATCAAAATTTTCTTACAGTCCCTAAGAAGAAAATTTCTACTTTGGCTGTGGGTGCTAGAAGGTGGTATTATTACTGCAGAAGTTCTGACTAGTCCCAGGATGGTAAACTGTATACAGAGGGTCCCGGACTTAACGATATTTCAACTACAACTTTTCAACTTTACAATGGTGTGGGACCAATACATATTCAGTAGAAACCATACTTGGAATTTGGAATTTGGATCTTATCCCAGGCTAGCGATGTGCAGTGAGCTCCTCTCCAGAAGGCCTGGGCAACAGAGTGACAAGCTCCCAGATGGCCACATGATCACAAGGATAGCACACTTACAACCATTTTGTACCCATTCAGCCCTTGTGTTCGTTGCTTTCAGTACAGTGCTCAATTCCTTAAGATAGTCAATACTGGATCATAAAATATGGGCTTTGTGTTAATTTGGCCCAACTGTAGACTAATGGGAGTGCTCTGAGCATGTTTAAGGTGGGCGAGGCTCAGCTATGATGTTCAATAGGTTAAGTTTATTAAATGCATTTTCAAATTATATTTTCAACGTACAGTGGGTTTATTGAGATGTAGCATACCGTAAATCAAGGAGGGTCTGTATTCTTTCTTTGCACCATGAAATGAATCCAGAAGATTCTCATGTGCAGGCAGAATTGCCACAGGACCAAAGTTGCCTTTGAAAATCTTTCATAAACTAAAAATAATCTCCCCTTTGCTAGCTATGCAAGAAAGAAAGCATGCTAGTCAGAAACAGACCCTGAAGGTGTTCACCCTTGATGGGAAGTAAAGAATGAACAACTTAGTGACAGAATGTAGGTATAGAGAAGGGAGTTGTCCAGGATTATTCCTAAGGACGTGGCTTGAACAACTGCAGGGACAGAGGTGCCATTTAAGCACCTCTGTTGGGGGTTAGGACTGACAGTTCAGTCCGTTGAAGGAGTTGCCAAACAGTCTGGCTCCCAAAATTCTCCAGTGTCAGGAGACAGTTGGGGATACAGGAACACGGAAGGAAACTTTGCTGTAGAAGTGTAGAAGTGAGAGTGGTAGCTATAGATCATACTGAACGCAATGGGGTTGGCTGAGAAGAGGGGAGAGAACAGGACGGGGCCCGAGAACTGCTACTCCTGAGCTCAAGAAGAAAAAAAAAAAGGAGGATCACTGGCCAAAGGCAAGTCTGGCCTCTTCTGTGTTCCTGGCTGTCCTGTATCTGAAAATATGGCTTCTGGAACTCCACCCCAGCCCAGAGAGGAGCTGGGCCATCCGTCAATGACTGTACCATCAGGGCATGTCAGTTGCTTTTATCACCTGACTTAGGTCACGTGAACCTTGCAGTCAATGCAATTCCTCAGTCTTCTCAAAAGAACAGCTAAGTCACCAGCTTCTTTTAAGCCAAAGTTGGTTAGTCTTTTATTTTTGTTAACCGATTGGACTCCGCCTTGTTTTATTACTGGTCTCGCTGTCTCCGCAGAATCTTATTTCTAACGCTTAGCAGGTGTGTGGTCTCGGGCCTGTTGCTTTGCTCTCTGTGCTGCAGTTTCCTGACCAGTATATCTGTGGTATAGCATCCACCCCACTGGATTTTCATAATACAGTAGGTGCCCTCAAACTCACAGGCCCTGCATCAGGAATTAGGCCCTGTGTGCTAGGGCAGAGACACAGGGTACAGGGGCGGCCCAGAGGAGAGGGCTCCTGGGAGGCTTCGTGGAGAAGGTGGCTTTTGAGAAGGGGCAGGATGTTAATAGGCAGAGATGAATGCAGTGTAATGCCAGGCAGCAGGGACTAAGTATACACAGAAAGAGGAGCATCGCGTGTACCTCACTGTCCACACTGGTCAAATGACACAAATGATCCTAGACTTCCATGCTTCCGTCTGATTTGACTGGCACATAGGGGAAGGAAAGGAAAGAAGTTGGGGGACCCAGTATGTCTCCTAGAGAAGTTCAGCGTTTCTGCCCAGGTTTTGGAGCGAGTGAGCCATGTAGTCAGCACTGTGTTTTCAGAAGATACAAGGGGCACCAGCACTCCTTTACTCTGCGGTTCAAGACTGCTGGCAAGTTACCACAGGAAACTGAAAGGGACGGTTGGTGAGACGCTGAATGAAAATTTTCTCTGAACAGAATGAGCTCTCAGTATTCATTTTCAGCCTGGCTCCTTAGGGCAGGTTGGGCCTTCTTGTATTTTGTTATTGTGTGTACCTGACGAATCTTGCAGGGGAAAAAAAAAAAAAAAAACCAGAAACAAAAAACTACAGCACACACTGATACCATTTGAAAGCCTGCGTTTTTCAAGTGACAGTTTGATATATCCCAGTGGGGGTGGGTCCCCATACTTCATCATTCTTTGCCTTCATGATTTCAAATGACAGTGTAGCCTGTCAAAGTTAACTGTGAGTGAAGTTCTTGGATATTTATAAAACATCAAATAGATAGAATTGTGTCAGCAAAAGATGGGTCCTTTTATGACTAAACCACAGAAGGATTTTTGGATGATCGTTGCTGGCGACACATCTCTACGCTGAACTGAGAGCTGTGGGAAGGATATGGTGGCCCACGGTTGTGAAGGTATTTTCATCCCTTGCCGTAAAAAGAGTATCCGAATACTCCAAGCAAGTCAATGATGCAACTTCTGTTTTGTTTTGTCAGTGATTTATTGATCCACGGTTTCAGGGTCCCCTGAGAAAGTGGCAGTTACCCATGCGAATAAAGAAAGCATTAGTCTGCAAACCTAGTTGACGCTTTGCTGCTTTTCAGCCCTTTTACCAGATACCTTAAGGCCTGCCAGGCTGGAGTTCAGAGATTTTTTTACTCGTAGTTCTAGACACAGCCTGCCTGCTTCGATGGATATATTCCCAGGTGTGCGTGGACACTAGTTTTTGTGAATTTACTGATGCATAAATACTTTCAAAACTGGGTTTAGAGAGCGAGAGCCCTAACCGACAACCACAGCGTCCAGAGCGACCAGACAGGCGTCTGCGTCGTCCGGTCCGAGCCCTGCCTCCCGCGACGCGTCCGGGCTCTCCTGTCCCCCTAGGCCCCTCCCCTGGCCCCGCCCCGCGTCCCGCAGGCCCCACCCTGGCGCCGGGTTCTAACGTCACCGTCTGCGCCGCGCGCGGCAGAAACAGGAAGTGGGACCAAAACAAAGGAGCGGCGGCCGGGAGCGGATCTGTCTTTTTCTCCCTCTTCCGAGCTCATTTTGGCCCTGGCCACCGACCCTAAGGAACCGTCCGACTATGTCCAACATGGAGAAACACCTGTTCAACCTAAAGTTCGCCGCCAAAGAACTCAGCAGGAGTGCCAAAAAATGCGACAAGGAGGAAAAGGCCGAAAAGGCCAAGATTAAAAAGGCCATTCAGAAGGGCAACATGGAAGTGGCGAGGATACACGCCGAAAATGCCATTCGCCAGAAGAACCAGGCGGTGAATTTCTTGAGAATGAGTGCGCGGGTCGATGCGGTGGCTGCCAGAGTCCAGACGGCGGTGACGATGGGCAAGGTGACCAAGTCGATGGCCGGTGTGGTTAAGTCGATGGATGCGACGTTGAAGACTATGAATCTGGAGAAGATCTCTGCTCTGATGGACAAATTCGAGCACCAGTTTGAGACGCTGGACGTCCAGACGCAGCAAATGGAAGACACGATGAGCAGCACGACGACGCTGACCACTCCCCAGAACCAAGTGGATATGCTGCTCCAGGAAATGGCAGACGAGGCTGGCCTAGACCTCAACATGGAGCTGCCGCAGGGGCAGACCGGCTCCGTAGGCACTAGCGTGGCTTCCGCCGAGCAGGATGAACTGTCCCAGAGACTGGCCCGCCTGCGAGATCAGGTGTGACGACAGAACCCGTTCGGAGGTTTCCTGACCGTAGCCACCTTCTCATATGCTCTGTATATTAGTGAGATATTATACAGTAGAAACTGAACATGCAAGAATGCTGAAATGCTCTTTACTTAAGATGCTTCTACCTTTGGGTTTACAGTGCTCTCCAGATACACTAAGAAAATCCATCTTAACTGGATTTTAAAGTTCCCTATAGCTTGTGATGTGTATTTTTATAGCTGCCTCTTAACAGAACTAGTGAATTTGGTGTGTATGAATCTTCCTCAAAAATTTGGTCAAAACTGTTGTTCCGTGTATTCCGTTTTCTGCCTGAATTTATCAAAGTGGAACTTTTTTTTTTAATCTAGTGTAATTGGTAATATCTAGAATTGACAGGTGGTGCATAAAAATTACAGAGAGGAGAATGATTACTTAGATTGATTACAGGGCTATCAATACGTCATTCAACTTAACGGACACTGCTATTTCTGTATATATCTTCTTCTTTGCCATCACATCCAGACTACTGTTCTATTGATCTGTTCTGGTAACTTATACTAAAATTATGGTAGGGCATTCTGCGTAATATTTCTTGCTGTTTATGTTCCACAAATTTTCTGTGTGGTAGTTCTTTTGTAACTGGAAAAAATGCCACATAATTTCATTTACTATGAGAAAAATCTTTTGGCTCATTTATAGTTTCATTTACTAAAGAGTTTTTCCAAAAGACACAGTTGAACATGACAGTTTCAAATGAACATCTTGAACACATTTTTAGTTCTTTTTCTATTTCAACACTTTAATTAGACTTGTCATAAAGTATGTTAATTAGCATGGCAGTCATATGACTCTGACATTGCCAAAGAACTGTTGATTGGTTTGAGAAAACCATGGGGTGGTGTGTTTGTAGGTTTTCTTTAATTATTAATAACCAAAAATAGACATGAAATTAGAACTGCTTTTTAAGTTCTAATTATTTGCATTTTTTATTTTCTTTTAAAGCAACAGCTTGAGAAAAACCTTAGAAATAGAAGTTGAATGTTTTATTTAGCCATGCAAATAACTTAAATATACGTGCAGCCATCTGGAAGTCTGGGAAGAAGGCAATATGCAGAACGGGACAGCAGGGTTGACCCTCCAAGCCTAGAGCCCATCTGTGCTGCCTTTTGTCTTTCTGGAACAGCAGTGTGTATTCTCTGGCTGCAAAGTAAAGCCTGTAGCCACCACTTTCTCATAGCCTCCAAACATGGAGGCTTTGCCCGGGCAAGTAGATTAATCTAAGTCAAATACTTCAGGATGTTTCAAATTCCCCCTTTTCCTTCACTGGTAGATTTCCCCATACAAGAATTACAGTGTTTTGGAAGATAACTTAAAGGGACTCTTCAAGGGCCTTTGAAAGATTCATGACCAAATTAGTCACCGTTATGTTTTCCAGTATGAATGAGTGTGTTAAAAAAAAAAAAAAAAATGAACAGGTATATGCAGATGAGGGTGACCCTCGTATTTAAGTGTCTTTATAACTGACTGGGTGTTATTCCGAAGTTTTCCGTAAGGGACACCTGTCGATTGTCCTCCCTGTATCTTCTTTCTAGAACTCTCCCCTTTTGGTGTCTCTTCTCATCCACATGGTTGCACAGAAGCAGCTATGTGAGTATAGCATGAGTTGTAACCCCTCTTTAGACTGGAAAAAATAATTACAACTTAAAATATAGCTAGTGTTCAATCCTTTGGTAAATTAAAGACCCTTTTATAGTACAAATATTCCCAACAAAATTAATATATTTTGTGAGATTAAACAATGCTTGTAAATGCCTGAACTTTCTTAAAATATGTTCATTTCAAACTATATGAATGTACATTTTTATGAACCATAAATATTTTCAAAAACATACCAGGCCCATGAATTATTTCCTCACTTTTGCAGTTGATGAAATGCTGAAATGTAAGCCACAGAAGTTTGTCAAATAAATCAGTTTAAATTGCATATTATTGCATGTGAGTGTACATCCTGTTTGAAAAACTATTTTTAAAAAAAACAGTTCAGGGACGCCTGGGTGGCTCAGTTGGTTAAGCAGCTGCCTTCGGCTCAGGTCATGATCCCAGGGTCCTGGGATCGAGTCCCACATCGGGCTCCTTGCTCGGCAGAGAGCCTGCTTCTCCCTCTGCTTCTGCCAGCCTCTCTGTCTGCCTGTGCTCGCTCGCTCTCTCTCCCTCTGTCTCTGACAAATAAATAAAATCTTTAAAAAAAAAAAAAAAAAAAAAAACAGTTCAGAGGTAGATTTGGTTCAGAAAGTGTGGTATCTTTCCAAACTCCCTGTTACCACCTTAATTTCTGTTTTGTTAACATGGAATGTCCACATATATTTCTAGAAACCCTAGCTATTAATTCTTTACTATAATAGTTTTGTCATGGCAACAAGATTCTTCCCCCCATCTTGAAACTAACCTGGGCTTTAAAAAAAAGAAAGAAAAAAAAAAAACTAACTTGGACTGATGACAAAATTTATAAAAGGCTCAAATCAAACATACCAAGGATATAGTTAATGTTCCATACAGCCACTAGTACAATTTTTACTCTTACTTCTTTTTTATTTTCTGCTTTCACATGCACAGTTTTAACATGGATTTGGGATATAGTTTTATGAACTATTTATTTTAGTTCAGATGATACATGTGCCATTGGAAAAGTCTTACTAAAGCTGTTTCTTCTGGAAGTGTTAATGCATATATGTGTGCCCTTCAGATAGAGGTGTGCTATGAGTCTTGTACACTTTGTTGCCTACACTGTGTCCTTGATTTGGCAAAGAGCCACCTAAAATAAGCACCAGTCTGATAACCTGATAAACTGAACATAGTCTCAAGTTAGCCACACAAATCTCACATCATAAAGCAGATGCTTCCTCTGTAATATGCACACCATTCTGTAGGAGGCATTTCTATAACCAAAATCCAAAGCTCAAGACCTTCAATACTATTGGCAAAAAGCTATAAGCCAGTGGACATTGAATAAACTGATGATAACCACCTGCAATTTTTTCTTTTAATCAACTGACACATTAGTAAAATACGTACCTCCTTTACCTAGGTTTGTTATTCTACGACTAGATGGTAAAACGATGTCTGTCTTTGTCACAATTACTGGGCTTGGTGTGGTACCCAGCTCAGCTCGCTCCTGGTCATGTCCCTGGTGTGAATGCATAGCTCTCTTGGGGCTCTTACCACGGTGATGCCTAGAGTTCTCTAATGACAACAGTGGGTTAAGGGGTGCAGTGGGCACTCAGCCAGCACGCTCTCATGTCTCCTTGGAAGCACTGTGTCCTTTTTCTTCAGAGCATTTCCCCAAATTGAAATGTTTACTCCTGGTCTTCCAGGTTTATACACTGCCCCTCCCTCTTGAATAGTAGCAGAACAAACAATTCAGCAGTTTTTATTCAGAATGAACACAGTAAAAGATTTAGACTAAAGTATATCAGATGTTGGCTATCTGGGGCTTCTTTCTAGAGGAAAAAAAAAAGGCACACTTCTGCCTTAAACAGTCCTCAGGAGTTAGGCAGATAAACCATACACGTAAAGAGAAAAATGGACATGAGTGTATACAAATGTTACAAAGCCATCAAGGTGAACGTTTAAGATTAGTGCACTTGACACACATGCTGTGTTTTATACCTTGACTCTGAAAAGGGAGTAAGTCACCGTATAAGGCAGGAGCCCATGCTAATCAAATCATGAACGTGAACTACATAGAGAAGGGAATCGGTGTCGTTAGTGGTTAGAACTGGCTTCTTGCAGGAGATAGGGTTGAATCTGGGGCTTCATAGAAAAAGAAGTAGGAATTACATGAAGATTGGAGAGGCCCCGAGCCATATGGGGATTTGAAAGGAGTGCAGGGTTTGTTCAATGTCAAGACATCAAAAAGAGTGAAGAGGTTGACCAGTTGGGAATGGCTTGGAGGCCAGGTTGAAAATATGAACTTTACCCCAAGGGAAGGGAACAGGAGCTTGAGTCATCAGAAGCTGTGTCATCCAGGTGAAGCGAGGTAGAGCCTAGAGCAGGGTGGCAGGAAAAACAGAGGAAAGGTGTTCTGCAAACTTCAACGTGCACAGGGCTCCCTGAGTCGCCAGGGAAACTGCAGCTTGGAACCACCTGGGGATATGGCTCAACTGTAAATCCCCATCCCCAAGGTCTACAGGTGCTGCTGCTGCTGCTGCTGCTGGTCCTGGTCTGAGCACCTACCCCCTTCTAAGTAGCACGGATCTTTTTTTTTTTTTTTTTTTAAGATTTTATTTATTTATTTGACAGACAGATCACAAGTAGGCAGAGAGGCAGGCAGAGAGAGAGAGAGGAGGAAGCAGGCTTCCTGCTGAGGAGAGAGCCTGATGTGGGGCTCGTGCCCAGGACCCTGAGACCATGACCTGAGCCGAAAGCAGAGGCTTTAACCCACTGAGCCACCCAGGCGCCCCTAAGTAGCATGGATCTTAACCTGCCACAAGCACAGCAGAATTGCTTGGTACTTCGTCACTGCAGGGATGTTTTTCTCCTCTACAGTAGTTTTATATCATGTGCATTAGCATTAGGAAGTAAATTTCAGTAACACACTGAGAGAAGTCTCTTATTAACCTTAGACAGAGTTCCAACTTGCTACATTGTCACAAACAAAATAATCATGGATACTTTTTAATTACATTTAGTTGGTGCTTTTTCTCAGATCTCATAGTTTAAAGGTATTTAACAGAATGGTTTTCATCTTTTCGTGATCCCTGGTCCCTCCTCATGATCAACTCCCTGGTTATAAGAAGTCTGTGACTTTTGAGTCATTTTAGTGGGATAGGGGACAGCAGGTGAGAAATAAACAATGAATGCTGTTTTGTGCCAGTATCCAGCAGAGGGGGATCTAAATGACAAGAATGAAAACGTTTCTACAAATATGACTATCCTCAGCTGTAACAGGAAGTAATTCGACAAAATATCAAAAGTAAATTGCTTTTAAACTACGTTTTTATAGAGTCCATATCACTGTGGTGATTTTTTATAGTTACAGCTTGGTATTATCTTGCAACTCTGTATCTAGTGTGAGTGAACCCTCAGGAAGGTTGATTCTTTTATCTGGTTAATTTTTCCACTAAAGAGGCAGTGGCATATTTAAGAAGATAATTTTACTGTTAGGCCCATTATTAAACAAAACAAGACTGAGACAAAGTGAAAAGTTATTTAAAGCTTTATTTTATGATAAGTATTAGAAGTTAGACTGATCGGCCAGGGGAACGTGACTGAGACAAGGTGAAAGTTATGCAAAGCTCTATTCTATGCTAAGCATTAGAAGTCAGACTGACCGGCCAGGGCCATCTCCAAAGAGAGCAACCACCCCCAGCTTCCAGGCTCAAGAATTGACTGACTGACGTCAGGGCCGCCTCCGAAGAGGGCAACCCCTCCCCATATTACTGACTCCCTTTTATAGAGCAAAAGTCTGGCCACACATAGGTGGCCAATGAGATTGTAGTCATGTTAGGTCACACACAGGTGGCCAATTGAATTACAATTTACCCTATAGTAGCTGTTTGACCTAACCTATTAGTCTGGTCAGAATTGGTACTCTAGGTTGGCGCCCAAGCAGCGGGGTTTACATTCTTTGGTGGTTAGGGAAAAACTATGTGTGTTTCTTACTGATTGGATGTCTCTACTTGGCCTGACTCGTCCTTGTATTCTGGGCTCTGTTATCAAGAACTGGTCGACCTGGCCGTGTATACTGGGCTCTGTTATTAGGAGCTAGCTGACCATATTTTACTGGTTTCCCAGACTTACTTCTAAGTAAGTTTCTCTGGGGGGAGGGGGGCAGGGTCAGTTTAAGTTTTACTGCACAACAACAAAATGATTTAACCAAGATGGATGTCGCGCTGGCTAAATAGGTCCTTACATTACTAACCCTTTAAAATGTAAGCCTACAAAATTTAGAACGCCCTTTTAAAACTCATAGATACTATCTTAGGAGCTCCAATTTGAAGTACTTCTAAAACATGCTGGAAAATGCACCGAGTGAACCAAAGACTAAGGCAAAAAAGCTGGCAGAAATCTACTACTATAGATTCTCTTTCGTTCCTTTATGCCTTAGAGGGTCACATTCACATTCAGGGGGGGGAGTTTTCACATTTTATTCTCATTGCACAAATTTGAAATGCATGAACTCACAATACCATTCGGTATCAGTAACGATGCGGAAGGGACCCTTGCAAATGTTCATCGATGCCTCTTGGGTCTCGCTTAGATCATTAAGTATCAGAGCCGGAAGAAACTTTGAATATCCATCCTGGAGATTAGGGATGGGAACCAACTTGACATCTTTGCCTTTGTCATTGGCATCTCTGAGCCTCTTATTTTTAATAGTGTTCTGTGAGGTACTCCCACCGCTTCCTTTGGAAGGCAGTCTCTAATCACATCTATCAAGAACTTTTGATGTGTTTTTTTCACCATGTTTCACTGTTTCTACTTGTACTAGTTATTACCATCTGAATCAATTCACCCTCCTACCTTCACCCTGTTTGCATCCTGTTTGAAATTGGTTGCTTCCTAAACTCTAACTATAGCTGAGGGTTCCACATTTAGTTTAATCTTCTAGCCCAGTTATTTGGAGATGATCGGTTTCCGTATTGCACATTCAGTATTATAGGTCTCCTGCCAAGAGCACAGATCATCTCTGAATCAAATTCGTGTAGCCCACGCCATGTAAGGGAAGCAGCTCATCTCCCCACCGGACCCACCTGGTTGTCTGGGTTATAGACCAGAGCCCCTTTCCAGGAGCTGTAAACTCTCTCACTCTGTCAAAAGAGTCTTTCTGCCCCTTTTCTGCTAGATGGTCAGGAACTCACTGTGTACTTCGGAGGTGCTCTCCACTCCGCCAAATTGAAGGCCAGCAACGACTGAGCCAAACTACACCATGGCTCTCAAACCACGCCTCAAGCAAGCCGGACCCTCCCTGGGGCTTCCCATGTTTTCCCCAGCTCCCAGGTTGTCTGCACTCTGTCCAAACTCCTCCCCCTTGAGAACGAGCTTTGTCCCCAACCAGTTCACCCCCATTCTGGTAGGCACACAGCAGCACCTACTAGGACTCACGGTAGCCACTCTGGAGAGGCCGCAGGCAGATCACAGTCCCTTTAGCCTCTCTGCAGCCTTGCCACCCAGCCATCCTTCTGCAATCCTTCTCCAGAAGATGATTCTCTGACAACACCCATGGCGGGCGGTGCCATCACATACCCGCCCACCACCACCATAGCTGAAATGACCTCATTCCTGATGCTGTCCTCCTGCTGCTTCCTGTCTCTGACAGGAAATCCCTACCGTCGGCAGACCCCCTCTTGCTTCTTCCAACATTCTGCTTGTGGCTTACCTGCGCCAGGAGGCACCTCTGTTGCAGTTCTAAGGGAGGCTTTGGCTGTGAAGATGCTGGCCCTTATGCACAAGCGTGCGTAGGTGAAATGTCACCGGTCAAAATGTCACCCCAGCGCCAGGCCACCATCCTGGACCACTGGGGACTCTCTTTAGCTCTCCAGGAGGAAGGTGATACAATGGCCAAGGGAATTAGGTGAACTTAATGTGTCTTTGGCCTCCCTCTTTCCCATGCTGGAAGCATCTCATGGGCCTGCCATGCAGGCTGGTGGAGGGAGCATGTGGAGATGGGAAAGTGACACCCTTCTACCCTGTGCAAATGCCCACAAGCTTTAGAGCGTTAGAGGAAGGCCCACCATCATTTGACTTCAATAAAGGAACCCAAACCATGCTGAATTGGACAGGCAAGGAAGTCAGCCATGTCCCTTTAGTCTGGGGCACATTTACTCTCCCCAGGGCTGGAGCCTCACCCCCGATCAGGAGCCCCTCAAACACCTCCCTCCCCTATATGCTCTCCTCCCCGTTGAAGCCTCTGCTGCCCCCTCTGTCTCCAGAAGTAGTTCTTGCTCACCAGCTGACCAGTCCCCATGTCCTTCTGTGCTTTGAAAATCTCCACAGTGTCCATTATGGGCTGGGCCTCTCAGCCACCTGCTGCAGGAGGACGAGGGGAGCAGACATTCCACAAACAGAGATTCAGGGCCTGTGCTAGGTGCTGGGGATACCCGGGCCAACAGGACGAAGACTTGTCCTGCAGTTCTTGCATTTTGGAGGAAGAAATAGATAATAAGTGTAAAATAAACACATGCAAATCGTGTCAGGCCACGGTAGGTGCCACGTCAAAAAGTAAATCAAGGTTGGGGTGGAGACGGACAAGGCGCCATTTTAGCTAAGATGGCCAGGGCGGCCTCCCTGTGAGAAGGGAGAGCATGCACCCGTGGGGCCCCTTGCGTCCACGTCTTCTTCCATGCACAGATATGACGTGATTTCCTTTCCCTTCACTCTCGTCTCCCTCCTTCCGTATGTCCCTCCAGGTGCCCACACCAGATGAAGCCTGGTGATGGGTGCACACAGGCACAGGACTCTGGGACTTTATTAGGAACTTGTTACGCTAAAGGAACGTCTCTGAGCTCCCGTGTCGTATTTGCACTGCAACATGGTCTTCTGCTCCTAGCTTAGCCTCGGAAGAGGCCCCGTGCCCCTTTCCAATGTCTGAGTAGCCCCTCACCCCCAACTGTGGGTAAGAGGGAAGATGGAAAGCAGAGGTTAAAAAAAGATAAAAGAAAGAAGGGAGGGACGGAGGGAGATAGAGAGAGAGAGAGAGAGGAGGAAAGAGAAAGAAAGAAAGAAAGAAAGAAAGAAAGAAAGAAA